>NC_083435.1:295000-388917 GCF_020745735.1 Hemiscyllium ocellatum | reverse complement strand
GCCCAACACCGGGTTACTGTCCATCACTGGGTTACTGTCCAACACCGGTTTACAGCCCAACACAGGGTTACTGTCCAACACCGGGTTACTGTCCAACACCAGGTTACTGTCCAACACCACGTTACTGTCCATCACCGGGTTTCTGTCCATCACCAGATTACTGCCCAACACCGGGTTACTGTCCAACACCAGGTTACTGCCCAACACCAGGTTACTGTCCATCAACGGGTTACTGCCCAACACCGGTTTACTGTCCAACACCGGGTTACTGTCCATCACTGGGTTACTGTCCATCACCAGGTTACTGCCCAACACCGGGTTACTGTCCAACGCCAGGTTACTGTCCATCACCAGTTTACTGTCCAACACCGGGTTGCTGTCCATCACCGGGTTACTGCCCAACACCGGGTTACTGTCCAACACCAGGTTACTGCCCAACACCAGGTTACTGTCCATCATCAGGTTACTGTCCATCACCGGGTTACTGTCCATCACCGGGTTACTGCCCAACGCCGGGTTACTGTCCGACACCAGGTTACTGCCCAACACCAGGTTACTGCCGATCACCAGGTTACTGTCCATCACCGGGTTACTGTCCAACGCCAGGTTACTGTCCATCACCAGGTTACTGTCCGACACCGGGTTACTGTCCGACACCGGGTTACTGTCCAACACCAGGATACTGTCCATCACCGGGTTACTACCCATTACCGGGTTACTGCCCATCACCGGGTTACTGTCCAACACCAGGTTACTGCCCATCACTGGGTTACTGCCCATCACCAGGTTACTGTCCATCACCAGGTTACTGTCCATCACCGGGTTACTTTCCATCACCGGGTTACTGTCCAACACCAGGTTACTGTCCAACACCACGTTACTGTCCATCACCGGGTTACTGCCCATCACCTGGTTACTGTCCAACACCAGGTTACTGCCCAACACCAGGTTACTGTCCATCAACGGGTTACTGCCCAACACCGGGTTACTGTCCAACACCGGGTTACTGTACATCACCGGGTTACTGTCCATCACCAGGTTACTGCCCAACACTGGGTTACTGTCCAACGCCAGGTTACTGTCCATCACCAGGTTACTGTCCAACACCGGGTTACTGTCCATCACCGGTTACTGTCCATCACGGGTTACTGCCCAACACCGGGTTACTGTCCAACACCAGGTTACTGCCCAACACCAGGTTACTGTCCATCATCAGGTTACTGTCCATCACCAGGTTACTGTCCATCACCGGGTTACTGCCCAACGCCGGGTTACTGTCCGACACCAGGTTACTGCCCAACACCAGGTTACTGCCCATCACCAGGTTACTGTCCATCACCGGGTTACTGTCCAACGCCAGGTTACTGTCCATCACCAGGTTACTGTCCAACACCGGGTTACTGTCCATCACCGGGTTACTGTCCAACACCAGGATACTGTCCATCACCGGGTTACTACCCATTACCGGGTTACTGTCCATCACCGGGTTACTGTCCAACACCAGGTTACTGCCCATCACTGGGTTACTGCCCATCACCAGGTTACTGTCCATCACCAGGTTACTGTCCATCACCGGGTTACTTTCCATCACCGGGTTACTGTCCAACACCAGGTTACTGTCCAACACCGTGTTACTGTCCAACACCGGGTTACTGCCCATCACCTGGTTACTGTCCAACACCAGGTTACTGTCCATCACCGGGTTACTGCCCATCACCAGGTTACTGTCCAACACCGGGTTACTGTCCATCACCGGGTTACTGCCCATCACCGGTTACAGCCCAACACCGGGTTACTGTGCAACACCGGGTTACTGTCCATCACCGGGTTACTGCCCATCACCAGGTTACTGTCCAACACCGGGTTACTCTCCATCACCGGGTTACTGCCCATCACCGGTTACAGCCCAACACCGGGTTACTGTGCAACACCGGGTTACTGTCCATCAACGGGTTACTGCCCATCACCAGGTTACTGTCCATCACCGGGTTACTGACCAACACCGGGTTACTGCCCAACACCGGGTTACTGTCCAACACCGGGTTACTGTCCATCACCGGGTTACTGTCCACCACCGGGTTACTGTCCATCACCGAGTTACTGCCCAACACCGGGTTACTGTCCATCACCAGGTTACTGTCCAACACCGGGTTACTGCCCAACACCGGGTTACTGTCCATCACGGGTTACTGTCCAACACCGGGTTACTGCACAACACCAGGTTACTCTCCAACACCGGGTTACTGTCCAACACCGGGTTACTATCCATCACCGGGTTACTGTCCAACACCAGGTTACTGTCCATCACCGGGTTACTGTCCATCACCGGGTTACTGCCCAACACCAGGTTACTGTCCATCACCGGTTACTGTCCAACACCGGGTTACTGTCCAACACCAGGTTACTGTCCAACACAGGTTACTGTCCATCACCAGGTTACTGTCCAACACCGGGTTACAGCCCAACACCGGGTTACTGTCCATCACCGGGTTACTGTCCAACACCGGGTTACTGTCCATCACCGGGTTACTGTCCAAAACCACGTTACTGTCCGACACCGGGTTACTGTCCAACACCAGGATACTGTCCATCACCGGGTTACTACCCATTACCGGGTTACTGCCCATCACCGGGTTACTGTCCAACACCAGGTTACTGCCCATCACTGGGTTACTGCCCATCACCAGGTTACTGTCCATCACCAGGTTACTGTCCATCACCGGGTTACTTTCCATCACCGGGTTACTGTCCAACACCAGGTTACTGTCCAACACCACGTTACTGTCCATCACCGGGTTACTGCCCATCACCTGGTTACTGTCCAACACCAGGTTACTGCCCAACACCAGGTTACTGTCCATCAACGGGTTACTGCCCAACACCGGGTTACTGTCCAACACCGGGTTACTGTACATCACCGGGTTACTGTCCATCTCCAGGTTACTGCCCAACACTGGGTTACTGTCCAACGCCAGGTTACTGTCCATCACCAGGTTACTGTCCAACACCGGGTTACTGTCCATCACCGGTTACTGTCCATCACCGGGTTACTGCCCAACACCGGGTTACTGTCCAACACCAGGTTACTGCCCAACACCAGGTTACTGTCCATCATCAGGTTACTGTCCAACACCGGGTTACTGCCCAACACCGGGTTACTGTCCATCACCGAGTTACTGTCCAACACCGGGTTACTGTCCATCACCGGGTTACTGCCCAACACCGGGTTACTGTCCATCACCGGGTTACTGTCCAACACTGGGTTACTGTCCATCACCGGGTTACTGCCCAACACCGGGTTACTGTCCAACACCAGGTTACAGCCCAACACCAGGTTACTGTCCATCACCGGGTTACTGTCCAACACCGGGTTACAGCCCAACACCGGGTTACTGTTCATCACTGGGTTACTGTCCAACACCGGTTTACAGCCCAACACAGGGATACTGTCCAACACCGGGTTACTGTCCAACACCAGGTTACTGTCCAACACCACGTTACTGTCCATCACCGGGTTTCTGTCCATCACCAGATTACAGCCCAACACCGGGTTACTGTCCAACACCAGGTTACTGCCCAACACCAGGTTACTGTCCATCACCGGGTTACTGCCCAACACCGGGTTACTGTCCAACACCGGGTTACTGTCCATCACCGGGTTACTGTCCATCACCAGGTTACTGCCCAACACTGGGTTACTGTCCAACGCCAGGTTACTGTCCATCACCAGTTTACTGTCCAACACCGGGTTACTGTCCATCACCGGGTTACTGCCCAACACCGGGTTACTGTCCAACACCAGGTTACTGCCCAACACCAGGTTACTGTCCATCATCAGGTTACTGTCCAACACCGGGTTACTGTCCATCACCGGGTTACTGCCCAACGCCGGGTTACTGTCCGACACCAGGTTACTGCCCAACACCAGGTTACTGCCCATCACCAGGTTACTGTCCATCACCGGGTTACTGTCCAACGCCAGGTTACTGTCCATCACCGGGTTACAGCCCAACACCAGTTTACTGCCCAACGCCGGGTTACTGTCCAACACCGGGTTGCTGTCCATCACCGGGTTACTGCCCATCCCCGTGTTACTGTCCAACTCTGGGTTACTGTCCAACACCCGGTTACTGCCCATCACCAGGTTACTGTCCAACACCGGGTTACTGTCCATCACCGGGTTACTGTCCAACACCAGGTTACTGTCCAACACCGGGTTACTGTCCATCACCGGGTTACTGCCCAACACCGGGTTACTGTCCATCACCGGGTTACTGTCCAACACCAGGTTACTCTCCAACACCGGGTTACTGTCCAACACCGGGTTACTATCCATCACCGGGTTACTGTCCAACACCAGGTTACTGTCCATCACCGGGTTACTGTCCATCACCGGGTTACTGCCCAACACCAGGTTACTGTCCATCACCGGTTACTGCCCAACACCGGGTTACTGTCCAACACCAGGTTACAGCCCAACACCAGGTTACTGTCCATCACCAGGTTACTGTCCAACACCGGGTTACAGCCCAACACCGGGTTACTGTCCATCACCGGGTTACTGTCCAACACCGGGTTACTGTCCATCACCGGGTTACTGTCCAAAACCACGTTACTGTCCGACACCGGGTTACTGTCCAACACCAGGATACTGTCCATCACCGGGTTACTACCCATTACCGGGTTACTGCCCATCACCGGGTTACTGTCCAACACCAGGTTACTGCCCATCACTGGGTTACTGCCCATCACCAGGTTACTGTCCATCACCAGGTTACTGTCCATCACCGGGTTACTTTCCATCACCGGGTTACTGTCCAACACCAGGTTACTGTCCAACACCCGTTACTGTCCATCACCGGGTTACTGCCCATCACCTGGTTACTGTCCAACACCAGGTTACTGCCCAACACCAGGTTACTGTCCATCACCGGGTTACTGCCCAACACCGGGTTACTGTCCAACACCGGGTTACTGTACATCACCGGGTTACTGTCCATCGCCAGGTTACTGCCCAACACTGGGTTACTGTCCAACGCCAGGTTACTGTCCATCACCAGGTTACTGTCCAACACCGGGTTACTGTCCATCACCGGTTACTGTCCATCACCGGGTTACTGCCCAACACCGGGTTACTGTCCAACACCAGGTTACTGCCCAACACCAGGTTACTGTCCATCATCAGGTTACTGTCCAACACCGGGTTACTGCCCAACACCGGGTTACTGTCCATCACCGAGTTACTGTCCAACACCGGGTTACTGTCCATCACCAGGTTACTGCCCAACACCGGGTTACTGTCCATCACCGGGTTACTGTCCATCACCAGGTTACTGTCCATCACCGGGTTACTGCCATCACCGGGTTACTGTCCAACACCTGGTTACTGCCCAACACCAGGTTACTGTCCATCACCAGGTTACTGTCCATCACCGGGTTACTGTCCAACACCAGGTTACTGCCCAACACCGGGTTACTGTCCATCACCAGGTTACTGCCCAACACCGGGTTACTGCCCAACATCAGGTTACTGTCCAAAACCGGGTTACTGTCCATCACCGGGTTACTGTCCATCACCGGGTTACTGTCCATCACCAGGTTACTGCCCAACACCGGGTTACTGTCCATCACCGGGTTACTGTCCATCACCTGGTTACTGTCCATCACCGGGTTACTGCCCAACACCGGGTTACTGTCCAACACCAGGTTACAGCCCAACACCAGGTTACTGTCCATCACCAGGTTACTGTCCAACACCGGGTTACAGCCCAACACCGGGTTACTGTCCATCACCGGGTTACTGTCCAACACCGGGTTACTGTCCAACACCACGTTACTGTCCATCACCGGGTTACTGTCCATCAACAGATTACTGCCCAACACCGGGTTACTGTCCAACACCAGGTTACTGCCCATCACCAGGTTACTGTCCATCAACGGGTTACTGCCCAACACCGGGTTACTGTCCAACACCGGGTTACTGTCCATCACCCGGTTACCGCCCAACACTGGGTTACTGTCCATCACCGGGTTACTGTCCATCACCGGGTTACTGCCCAATACCGGTTTACTGTCCAGCACCAGGTTACTGCCCATCACCAGGTTACTGTCCATCACCGGGTTACTGTCCAACGCCAGGTTACTGTCCATCACCAGGTTACTGCCCATCACCGGGTTACTGTCCATCACCAGGTTACTGTCGATCACCAGGTTACGGTCTAACACCGTGTTACTGTCCATCACCGGGTTACTGTCCAACACCAGGTTACTGTCCAACACCAGGTTACTGCCCATCACTGGGTTACTGCCCATCACCAGGTTACTGTCCATCACCAGGTTAAGGTCCAGCACCGGGTTACTGTCCATCACCGGGTTACTGTCCATCACCGGTTTACAGCCCAACACCAGGTTACTGCCCATCACCGGGTTACTGCCCATCACCGGGTTACTGTCAATCACCGGGTTACTGCCCATCCCCGTGTTACTGTCCAACACCGGGTTACTGTCCAACACCAGGTTACTGCCCAACACCGGGTTACTGTCCATCACCAGGTTACTGCCCAACACCGGGTTACAGCCCAACATCAGGTTACTGTCCAACACCGGGTTACTGTCCATCACCGGGTAACTGTCCATCACCGGGTTACTGTCCATCACCAGGTTACTGCCCAACACCGGGTTACTGTCCATCACCGGGTTACTGTCCATCACCAGGTTACTGTCCATCACCGGGTTACTGCCCAACACCGGGTTACTGTCCAACACCAGGTTACAGCCCAACACCAGGTTACTGTCCATCACCAGGTTACTGTCCAACACCGGGTTACAGCCCAACACCGGGTTACAGCCCAACACCGGGTTACTGTCCATCACCGGGTTACTGCCCATCACCAGGTTACTGTCCATCACCGGGTTACTGTCCAACACCAGGTTACTGTCCAACACCAGGTTACTGCCCAACACCGGGTTACTGTCCATCACCAGGTTACTGCCCAACACCGGGTTACAGCCCAACACCAGGTTACTGTCCATCACCAGGTTACTGTCCATCACCGGGTTACTGTCCATCACCAGGTTACTGCTCATCACCGGGTTACTGTCCAACACCAGGTTACTGTCCATCACCAGGTTACTGCCCAACACCAGGTTACTGTCCAACACCAGGTTACTGTCCATCACTGGGTTACTGTCCATCACCGGGTTATTGCCCAACACCGGGTTACTGTCCAACACCAGGTTACTGCCCAACACCAGGTTACTGTCCATCACCGGGTTACTGCCCAACACCGGGTCTATGTACAACACCAGGTTACAGCCCAACAGCAGGTTACTGTCCATCACCGGGTTACTGTCCATCACCGGGTTACTGCCCAACACCGGGTTACTGTCCAACACCAATTTACTGTCCATCAACGGGTTACTGCCCAACACCGGGTTACTGTCCAACACCGGGTTACTGTCCATCACCGGGTTCCTGTCCATCACCGGGTTACTGCCCATCAACAGGTTACTGTTCAACACCGGGTTACTGTCAATCAACGGGTTCCTGCCCATCACCAGGTTACTGTCCATCACCGGTTTACAGCCCAACACCAGGTTACTGCCCATCACCGGGTTACTGCCCATCACCGGGTTACTGTCCTTCACCGGGTTACTGCCCATCACCAGGTTACTGTCCAACACGGGGTTACTGTCCATCACCGGGTTACTGCCCATCACCGGGTTACAGCCCAACACCGGGTTACTGTCCATCACCGGGTTGCTGTCCATCACCAGGTTACTGCCCAACACCGGGTTCCTGCCCAACACCGGGTTACTTTCCATCACCGGGTTACTGTCCAACACCAGGTTACTGCCCAACACCGGGTTACTGTCCATCACCAGGTTACTGCCCAACACCGGGTTCCAGCCCAAAATCAGGTTACTGTCCAACACCGGGTTACTGTCCATCACCGGGTTACTGTCCATCACCAGGTTACTGCCCAACACCGGGTTACTGTCCATCACCGGGTTACTGTCCATCACCAGGTTACTGTCCATCACCGGGTTACTGCCATCACCGGGTTACTGTCCAACACCTGGTTACTGTCCAACACCGGGTTACTGTCCATCACCAGGTTACTGTCCATCACCGGGTTACTGTCCAACACCAGGTTACTGCCCAACACCGGGTTACTGTCCATCACCAGGTTACTGCCCAACACCGGGTTACTGCCCAACATCAGGTTACTGTCCAACACCGGGTTACTGTCCATCACCGGGTTACTGTCCATCACCGGGTTACTGTCCATCACCAGGTTACTGCCCAACACCGGGTTACTGTCCATCACCGGGTTACTGTCCATCACCTGGTTACTGTCCATCACCGGGTTACTGCCCAACACCGGGTTACTGTCCAACACCAGGTTACAGCCCAACTCCAGGTTACTGTCCATCACCAGGTTACTGTCCAACACCGGGTTACAGCCCAACACCGGGTTACTGTCCATCACCGGGTTACTGTCCAACACCGGGTTACTGTCCAACACCACGTTACTGTCCATCACCGGGTTACTGTCCATCAACAGATTACTGCCCAACACCGGGTTACTGTCCAACACCAGGTTACTGCCCATCACCAGGTTACTGTCCATCAACGGGTTACTGCCCAACACCGGGTTACTGTCCAACACCGGGTTACTGTCCATCACCAGGTTACCGCCCAACACTGGGTTACTGTCCATCACCGGGTTACTGTCCATCACCGGGTTACTGCCCAATACCGGTTTACTGTCCAACACCAGGTTACTGCCCATCACCAGGTTACTGTCCATCACCGGGTTACTGTCCAACGCCAGGTTACTGTCCATCACCAGGTTACTGCCCATCACCGGGTTACTGTCCATCACCAGGTTACTGTCGATCACCAGGTTACGGTCTAACACCGTGTTACTGTCCATCACCGGGTTACTGTCCAACACCAGGTTACTGTCCATCACCGGGTTACTACCCATCACCGGGTTACTGTCCATCACCGGGTTACTGTCCAACACCAGGTTACTGCCCATCACTGGGTTACTGCCCATCACCAGGTTACTGTCCATCACCAGGTTAAGGTCCAGCACCGGGTTACTGTCCATCACCGGGTTACTGTCCATCACCGGTTTACAGCCCAACACCAGGTTACTGCCCATCACCGGGTTACTGCCCATCACCGGGTTACTGTCAATCACCGGGTTACTGCCCATCCCCGTGTTACTGTCCAACACCGGGTTACTGTCCAACACCAGGTTACTGCCCAACACCGGGTTACTGTCCATCACCAGGTTACTGCCCAACACCGGGTTACAGCCCAACATCAGGTTACTGTCCAACACCGGGTTACTGTCCATCACCGGGTAACTGTCCATCACCGGGTTACTGTCCATCACCAGGTTACTGCCCAACACCGGGTTACTGTCCATCACCGGGTTACTGTCCATCACCAGGTTACTGTCCATCACCGGGTTACTGCCCAACACCGGGTTACTGTCCAACACCAGGTTACAGCCCAACACCAGGTTACTGTCCATCACCAGGTTACTGTCCAACACCGGGTTACAGCCCAACACCAGGTTACTGTCCAACAGCGGGTTACTGTCCATCACCGGGTTACTGCCCATCACCAGGTTACTGTCCATCACCGGGTTACTGTCCAACACCAGGTTACTGTCCAACACCAGGTTACTGCCCAACACCGGGTTACTGTCCATCACCAGGTTACTGCCCAACACCGGGTTACAGCCCAACACCAGGTTACTGTCCATCACCAGGTTACTGTCCATCACCGGGTTACTGTCCATCACCAGGTTACTGCTCATCACCGGGTTACTGTCCAACACCAGGTTACTGTCCATCACCAGGTTACTGCCCAACACCAGGTTACTGTCCAACACCAGGTTACTGTCCATCACTGGGTTACTGTCCATCACCGGGTTATTGCCCAACACCGGGTTACTGTCCAACACCAGGTTACTGCCCAACACCAGGTTACTGTCCATCACCGGGTTACTGCCCAACACCGGGTTAATGTACAACACCAGGTTACAGCCCAACAGCAGGTTACTGTCCATCACCGGGTTACTGTCCATCACCGGGTTACTGCCCAACACCGGGTTACTGTCCAACACCAGGTTACTGCCCAACACCAGGTTACTGCACATCACCAGATTACTGTCCATCACCGGGTAACTGTCCAACGCCAGGTTACTGTCCATCACCAGGTTACTGTCCATCACCGGGTTACTGTCCATCACCAGGTTACTGTCCAACACCGGGTTACTGTCCATCACCGAGTTACTGTCCAACACCAGGTTACTCTCCATCACCGGGTTACTACCCATCACCGGGTTACTGTCCATCACCGGGTTACTGTCCAACACCAGGTTACTGCCCATCACTGGGTTACTGCCCATAACCAGGTTACTGTCCATCAACAGGTTACGGTCCAACACTGGGTTACTGTCCATCACCGGGTTACTGTCCAACACCAGGTTACTGTCCATCACCGGGTTACTGTCGATCACCGGATTACTGCCCAACACCAGGTTACTGTCCAACACCGGGTTACTGTCCATCACCGGGTTACTGCCCATCACCTGGTTACTGTCCAACACCAGGTTACTGCCCATCACCAGGTTACTGTCCATCACCGGGTTACTGTCCAACGCCAGGTTACTGTCCATCACCAGGTTACTGCCCATCACCTGGTTACTGTCCAACGCCAGGTTACTGTCCATCACCAGGTTACTCTCCATCACCGGGTTACTACCCATCACCGGGTTACTGTCCATCACCGGGTTACTGTCCAACACCAGGTTACTGCCCATCACCGGGTTACTGTCCATCACCGGGTTACTGCCCATCACCAGGTAACTGTCCATCACCGGGTTACTGTCCAACACCGGGTTACTGCCCATCACCGGGTTACAGCCCAACACCGGGTTACTGTGCAACACCGGGTTACTGTCCATCACCGGGTTACCGCCCATCAACAGGTTACTGTTCAACACCGGGTTACTGTCCATCAACGGGTTACTGCCCATCACCAGGTTACTGTCCATCACCGGTTTACAGCCCAACACCAGGTTACTGCCCATCACCGGGTTACTGCCCATCACCGGGTTACTGTCCATCACCGGGTTACTGCCCATCCCCGTGTTACTGTCCAACACCGGGTTACTGTCCATCACCGGGTTACTGCCCATCACCGGGTTACAGCCCAACACCGGGTTACTGTCCATCACCGGGTTACTGTCCATCACCAGGTTACTGCCCAACACCGGGTTATTGCCCAACACCGGGTTACTGTCCATCACCGGGTTACTGTCCAACACCAGGTTACTGCCCAACACCGGGTTACTGTCCATCACCAGGTTACTGCCCAACACCGGGTTACAGCCCAACATCAGGTTACTGTCCAACACCGGGTTACTGTCCATCTCCGGGTAACTGTCCATCACCGGGTTACTGTCCATCACCAGGTTACTGCCCAACACCGGGTTACTGTCCATCACCGGGTTACTGTCCATCACCAGGTTACTGTCCATCACCGGGTTACTGCCCAACACCGGGTTACTGTCCAACAACAGGTTACAGCCCAACACCAGGTTACTGTCCATCACCAGGTTACTGTCCAACACCGGGTTACAGACCAACACCAGGTTACTGTCCATCACCGGGTTACTGTCCAACACCGGGTTACTGTCCAACACCACGTTACTGTCCATCACCGGGTTACTGTCCATCACCAGATTACTGCCCAACACCGGGTTACTGTCCAACACCAATTTACTGTCCATCAACGGGTTACTGCCCAACACCGGGTTACTGTCCAACACCGGGTTACTGTCCATCACCGGGTTCCTGTCCATCACCGGGTTACTGCCCATCAACAGGTTACTGTTCAACACCGGGTTACTGTCAATCACCGGGTTACTGCCCATCACCAGGTTACTGTCCATCACCGGTTTACAGCCCAACACCAGGTTACTGCCCATCACCGGGTTACTGCCCATCACCGGGTTACTGTCCTTCACCGGGTTACTGCCCTTCACCAGGTTACTGTCGAACACGGGGTTACTGTCCATCACCGGGTTACTGCCCATCACCGGGTTACAGCCCAACACCGGGTTACTGTCCATCACCGGGTTGCTGTCCATCACCAGATTACTGCCCAACAACGGGTTACTGCCCAACACCGGGTTACTTTCCATCACCGGGTTACTGTCCAACACCAGGTTACTGCCCAACACCGGGTTACTGTCCATCACCAGGTTACTGCCCAACACCGGGTTCCAGCCCAAAATCAGGTTACTGTCCAACACCGGGTTACTGTCCATCACCGGGTAACTGTCCATCACCGGGTTACTGTCCATCACCAGGTTACTGCCCAACACCGGGTTACTGTCCATCACCGGGTTACTGTCCATCACCAGGTTACTGTCCATCACCGGGTTACTGCCCAACACCGGGTTACTGTCCAACACCAGGTTACTGCCCAACACCAGGTTACAGCCCAACAGCAGGTTACTGTCCATCACCAGGTTACTGTCCAACACCGGGTTACAGCCCAACACCGGGTTACTGTCCATCACCGGGTTACTGTCCATCACCGGGTTACTGTCCATCACCAGATTACTGCCCAACACCGGGTTACTGTCCAACACCAGGTTACTGCCCAACACCAGGTTACTGTCCATCAACCGTTTACTGCCCAACACCGGGTTACTGTCCAACACAGGGTTACTGTCCTTCACCGGGTTACTGTCCATCACCAGGTTACTGCCCAACACTGGGTTACTGTCCAACGCCAGGTTACTGTCCATCACCAGGTTACTGCCCAACACCGGGTTACTGTCCATCACCGGGTTACTGTCCATCACCGGGTTACTGCCCAACACCGGGTTACTGTCCAACACCAGGTTACTGCCCAACACCAGGTTACTGCACATCACCAGGTTACTGTCCATCACCGGGTTACTGTCCAACGCCAGGTTACTGTCCATCACCAGGTTACTGCCCATCACCGGGTTACTGTCCATCACCAGGTTACTGTCCAACACCGGGTTACTGTCCATCACCGGGTTACAGTCCAACACCAGGTTACTCTCCATCACCGGGTTACTACCCATCACCGGGTTACTGTCCATCACCGGGTTACTGTCCAACACCAGGTTACTGCCCATCACTGGGTTACTGCCAATAACCAGGTTACTGTCCATCAACAGGTTACGGTCCAACACTGGGTTACTGTCCATCACCGGATTACTGTCCAACACCAGGTTACTGTCCAACACCGGGTTACTGTCCATCACCGGGTTACTGCCCATCACCTGGTTACTGTCCAACACCAGGTTACTGCCCATCACCAGGTTACTGTCCATCACCGGATTACTGTCCAACGCCAGGTTACTGTCCATCACCAGGTTACTGCCCATCACCTGGTTACTGTCCAACATCAGGTTACTGTCCATCACCGGGTTACTGCCCATCACCAGGTAACTGTCCAACACCGGGTTACTGTCCAACACCGGGTTACTGCCCATCACCGGGTTACAGCCCAACACCGGGTTACTGTGCAACACCGGGTTCCTGTCCATCAGCGGATTACTGCCCATCAACAGGTTACTGTTCAACACCGGGTTACTGTCCATCAACGGGTTACTGCCCATCACCAGGTTACTGTCCATCACTGGTTTACAGCCCAACACCAGGTTACTGCCCATCACAGGGTTACTGCCCATCACCGGTTTACTGTCCATCACCGGGTTACTGCCCATCCCCGTGTTACTGTCCAACACCGGGTTACTGTCCATCACCGGGTTACTGCCCATCACCGGGTTACAGCCCAACACCGGGTTACTGTCCATCACCGGGTTACTGTCCATCACCAGGTTACTGCCCAACACCGGGTTACTGCCCAACACCGGGTTACTGTCCATCACCGGGTTACTGTCCAACACCAGGTTACTGCCAAACACCGGGTTACTGTCCATCACCAGGTTACTGCCCAACACCGGGTTACAGCCCAACATCAGGTTACTGTCCAACACCGGGTTACTGTCCATCACCGGGTAACTGTCCATCACCGGGTTACTGTCCACCACCAGGTTACTGTCCATCACCGGGTTACTGCCCAACACCGGGTTACTGCCCAACACCGGGTTACAGCCCAACATCAGGTTACTGTCCAACACCGGGTTACTGCCCAACACCGGGTTACTGTCCGTCACCGGGTTACTGTCCATCACCAGGTTACTGTCCATCACCGGGTTACTGCCCAACACCGGGTTACTGTCCAACAACAGGTTACAGCCCAACACCAGGTTACTGTCCATCACCAGGTTACTGTCCAACACCGGGTTACAGACCAACACCAGGTTACTGTCCATCACCGGGTTACTGTCCAACACCGGGTTACTGTCCAACACCACGTTACTGTCCATCACCGGGTTACTGTCCATCAACAGATTACTGCCCAACACCGGGTTACTGTCCAACACCAGGTTACTGTCCATCAACGGGTTACTGCCCAACACCGGGTTACTGTCCAACACCGGGTTACTGTCCATCACCGGGTTCCTGTCCATCACCGGGTTACTGCCCATCAACAGGTTACTGTTCAACACCGGGTTACTGTCAATCAACGGGTTACTGCCCATCACCAGGTTACTGTCCATCACCGGTTTACAGCCCAACACCAGGTTACTGCCCATCACCGGGTTACTGCCCATCACCGGGTTACTGTCCTTCACCGGGTTACTGCCCATCACCAGGTTACTGTCCAACACCGGGTTACTGTCCATCACCGGGTTACTGCTCATCACCGGGTTACAGCCCAACACCGGGTTACTGTCCATCACCGGGTTGCTGTCCATCACCAGGTTACTGCCCAACACCGGGTTACTGCCCAACACCGGGTTACTTTCCATCACCGGGTTACTGTCCATCACCAGGTTACTGCCCAACACCGGGTTACAGCCCAAAATCAGGTTACTGTCCAACACCGGGTTACTGTCCATCACCGGGTAACTGTCCATCACCGGGTTACTGTCCATCACCAGGTTACTGCCCAACACCGGGTTACTGTCCATCACCGGGTTACTGTCCATCACCAGGTTACTGTCCATCACCGGGTTACTGCCCAACACCGGGTTACTGTCCAACACCAGGTTACAGCCCAACACCAGGTTACTGTCCATCACCAGGTTACTGTCCATCACCGGGTTACTGTCCAACACCAGGTTACTGCCCAACACCGGGTTACTGTCCATCACCAGGTTACTGCCCATCACCGGGTTACCGCCCAACATCAGGTTACTGTCCAAAACCGGGTTACTGTCCATCACCGGGTAACTGTCCATCACCGGGTTACTGTCCATCACCAGGTTACTGCCCAACACCGGGTTACTGTCCATCACCGGGTTACTGTCCATCACCTGGTTACTGTCCATCACCGGGTTACTGCCCAACACCGGGTTACTGTCCAACACCAGGTTACAGCCCAACACCAGGTTACTGTCCATCACCAGGTTACTGTCCAACACCGGGTTACAGCCCAACACCGGGTTACTGTCCATCACCGGGTTACTGTCCAACACCGGGTTACTGTCCAACACCACGTTACTGTCCATCACCGGGTTACTGTCCATCACCAGATTACTGCCCAACACCGGATTACTGTCCAACACCAGGTTACTGCCCATCACCAGGTTACTGTCCATCAACGGGTTACTGCCCAACACCGGGTTACTGTCCAACACCGGGTTACTGTCCATCACAGGGTTACTGTCCATCACCAGGTTACCGCCCAACACTGGGTTACTGTCCAACGCCAGGTTACTGTCCATCACCAGGTTACTGCCCAACACCGGGTTACTGTCCATCACCGGGTTACTGCCCAATACCGGTTTACTGTCCAACACCAGGTTACTGCCCATCACCAAGTTACTGTCCATCACCGGGTTACTGTCCAACGCCAGGTTACTGTCCATCACCAGGTTACTGCCCATCACCGGGTTACTGTCCATCACCGGTTACTGTCCAACACCAGGTTACGGTCTAACACCGTGTTACTGTCCATCACCGGGTTACTGTCCAACACCAGGTTACTGTCCATCACCGGGTTACTACCCATCACCGGGTTACTGTCCATCACCGGGTTACTGTCCAACACCAGGTTACTGCCCATCACTGGGTTACTGCCCATCACCAGGTTACTGTCCATCACCAGGTTAAGGTCCAACACCGGGTTACTGTCCATCAACGGGTTACTGTCCATCACCGGTTTACAGCCCAACACCAGGTTACTGCCCATCACCGGGTTACTGCCCATCACCGGGTTACTGTCCATCACCGGGTTACAGCCCATCCCCGTGTTACTGTCCAACACCGGGTTACTGTCCATCACCGGGTTACTGCCCATCACCGGGTTACAGCCCAACACCGGGTTACTGTCCATCACCGGGTTACTGTCCATCACCAGGTTACTGCCCAACACCGGGTTACTGCCCAACACCGGGTTACTGTCCATCACCGGGTTACTGTCCAACACCAGGTTACTGCCCAACACCGGGTTACTGTCCATCACCGGGTTACTGCCCAACACCGGGTTACAGCCCAACATCAGGTTACTGTCCAACACCGGGTTACTGTCCATCACCGGGTAACTGTCCATCACCGGGTTACTGTCCATCACCAGGTTACTGTCCATCACCGGGTTACTGCCCAACACCGGGTTACTGTCCAACAACAGGTTACAGCCCAACACCAGGTTACTGTCCATCACCAGGTTACTGTCCAACACCGGGTTACAGCCCAACACCAGGTTACTGTCCATCACCGGGTTACTGTCCAACACCGGGTTACTGTCCAACACCACGTTACTGTCCATCACCGGGTTACTGTCCATCACCAGATTACTGCCCAACACCGGGTTACTGTCCAACACCAGGTTACTGTCCATCAACGGGTTACAGCCCAACACCAGGTTACTGTCCATCACCGGGTTACTGTCCAACACCGGGTTACTGTCCAACACCACGTTACTGTCCATCACCGAGTTACTGTCCATCACCAGATTACTGCCCAACACCGGGTTACTGTCCATCACCAGGTTACTGTCCATCAACGGGTTACTGCCCAACACCGGGTTACTGTCCAACACCGGGTTACTGTCCATCACCGGGTTCCTGTCCATCACCGGGTTACTGCCCATCAACAGGTTACTGTTCAACACCGGGTTACTGTCAATCAACGGGTTACTGCCCATCACCGGGTTACTGTCCAACACCGAGTTACTGTCCAACCCCACGTTACTGTCCATCACCGGGTTACTGTCCATCACCAGATTACTGCCCAACACCGGGTTACTGTCCATCACCGGGTTACTGTCCAACACCAGGTTACTGCCCAACACCGGGTTACTGTCCATCACCAGGTTACTGCCCAACACCGGGTTACAGCCCAACATCAGGTTACTGTCCAACACCGGGTTACTGTCCATCACCGGGTAACTGTCCATCACCGGGTTACTGTCCATCACCAGGTTACTGCCCAACACCGGGTTACTGTCCATCACCGGGTTACTGTCCATCACCAGGTTACTGTCCATCACCGGGTTACTGCCCAACACCGGGTTACTGTCCAACAACAGGTTACAGCCCAACACCAGGTTACTGTCCATCACCAGGTTACTGTCCAACACCGGGTTACAGCCCAACACCAGGTTACTGTCCATCACTGGGTTACTGTCCAACACCGGGTTACTGTCCAACACCACGTTACTGTCCATCACCGGGTTACTGTCCATCACCAGATTACTGCCCAACACCGGGTTACTGTCCAACACCAGGTTACTGTCCATCAACGGGTTACTGCCCAACACCGGGATACTGTCCAACACCGGGTTACTGTCCATCACCGGGTTCCTGTCCATCACCGGGTTACTGCTCATCAACGGGTTACTGCCCAACACCGGGTTACTGTGCAACACCGGGTTACTGTCCATCACCGGGTTACTGTCAATCAACGGGTTACTGCCCATCACCAGGTTACTGTCCATCACCGGTTTACAGCCCAACACCAGGTTACTGCCCATCACCGGGTTACTGCCCATCACCGGGTTACTGTCCTTCACCGGGTTACTGCCCATCACCAGGTTACTGTCCAACACCGGGTTACTGTCCATCACCGGGTTACTGCCCATCACCGGGTTACAGCCCAACACCGGGTTACTGTCCATCACCGGGTTGCTGTCCATCACCAGGTTACTGCCCAACACCGGGTTACTGCCCAACACCGGGTTACTTTCCATCACCGGGTTACTGTCCAACACCAGGTTACTGCCCAACACCGGGTTACTGTCCATCACCAGGTTACTGCCCAACACCGGGTTACAGCCCAAAATCAGGTTACTGTCCAACACCGGGTTACTGTCCATCACCGGGTAACTGTCCATCACCGGGTTACTGTCCATCACCAGGTTACTGCCCAACACCGGGTTACTGTCCATCACCGGGTTACTGTCCATCACCAGGTTACTGTCCATCACCAGGTTACTGCCCAACACCGGGTTACTGTCCAACACCAGGTTACAGCCCAACACCAGGTTACTGTCCATCACCAGGTTACTGTCCATCACCGGGTTACTGTCCAACACCAGGTTACTGCCCAACACCGGGTTACTGTCCATCACCAGGTTACTGCCCATCACCGGGTTACCGCCCAACATCAGGTTACTGTCCAAAACCGGGTTACTGTCCATCACCGGGTAACTGTCCATCACCGGGTTACTGTCCATCACCAGGTTACTGCCCAACACCGGGTTACTGTCCATCACCGGGTTACTGTCCATCACCTGGTTACTGTCCATCACCAGGTTACTGCCCAACACCGGTTACTGTCCAACACCAGGTTACAGCCCAACACCAGGTTACTGTCCAACACCAGGTTACTGTCCATCACCGGGTTACCACCCATCACCGGGTTACTGTCCATCACCGGGTTACTGTCCAACACCAGGTTACTGCCCATCACTGGATTACTGCCCATCACCAGGTTACTGTCCATCACCAGGTTACGGTCCAACACCGGGTTACTGTCCATCACCGGGTTACTGTCCATCACCGGGTTACTGCCCATCACCTGGTTACTGTCCAACACCAGGTTACTGCCCATCACCAGGTTACTGTCCATCACCGGGTTACTGTCCAACGCCAGGTTACTGTCCATCACCAGGTTACTGCCCATCACCTGGTTACTGTCCAACACCAGGTTACTGTCCATCACCGGGTTACTGCCCATCACCAGGTTACTGTCCATCACCGGGTTACTGTCCAACACCGGGTTACTTCCCATCACCGGGTTACAGCCCAACACCGGGTTACTGCTCATCAACAGGTTACTGTTCAACACCGGGTTACTGTCCATCAACGGGTTACTGCCCATCACCAGGTTACTGTCCAGCACTGGTTTACAGCCCATCACCAGTTACTGCCCATCACTGGGTTACTGCCCATCACCGGGTTACTGCCCATCACCGGGTTACGGCCCATCCCCGTGTTACTGTCCAACACCGGGTTACTGTCCATCACCGGGTTACTGTCCATCACCAGGTTACTGCCCAACACCGTGTTACTGCCCAACACCGGGTTACTGTCCATCACCGTGTTACTGTCCAACACCAGGTTACTGCCCAACACCGGGTTACTGTCCATCACCAGGTTACTGCCCAACACCGGGTTACAGCCCAACATCAGGTTACTGTCCAACACTGGGTTACTGTCCATCACCGGGTAACTGTCCATCACCGGGTTACTGTCCATCACCAGGTTACTGCCCATCACCAGGTTACTGTCCATCACCTGGTTACTGTCCATCACCAGGTTACTGTCCAACACCGGGTAACTGTCCATCACCGGGTTACTGTCCAACACCAGGTTACTGTCCATCACAGGGTTACTGTCCATCACCAGGTTACTGCCCAACACCAGGTTACAGCCCAACACCAGGTTACTGTCCAACACCAGGTTACTGTCCATCACCAGGTTACTGTCCATCACCGGGTTAATGCCCAACACCGGGTTACTGTCCAACACCAGGTTACTGTCCATCACCAGGTTACTTTCCATCACCGGGTTACTGCCCAACACCGGGTTACTGCCCAACACCAGGTTACAGCCCAACACCAGGTTACTGTCCATCACCAGGTTACTGTCCAACACCGGGTTACGGCCCAACACCGGGTTACTGTCCATCACCGGGTTACTGCCCAACACCAGGTTACTGTCCATCAACGGGTTACTGCCCAACACCGGGTTACTGTCCAACACCGGGTTACTGTCCATCACCGGGTTACTGTCCATCACCAGGTTACTGCCCAACACCGGGTTACTGCCCAAGACTGGGTTACTGTCCAAAACCAGGTTACTGCCCATCACCAGGTTACTGTCCATCACCGAGTTACTGTCCATCACCGGCTTACTGCCCAACACCGGGTTACTGTCCATCACCGGGTTACTGTCCATCACCAGGTTACTGTCCATCACCAGGTTACTGTCCATCACCAGGTTACTGCCCAACACCGGGTTACTGTCCAGCACCAGGTTACTGCCCAACACCAGGTTACTGTCCATCATCAGGTTACTGTCCATCACCGGGTTACTGTCCATCACCGGGTTACTGCCCAACACCAGGTTACTGTCCATCACCGGGTTACTGTCCAACACCAGGTTACTGCCCAACACCAGGTTACTGTCCATCACCGGGTTACTGTCCATCACCGGGTTACTGCCCAACACCAGGTTACTGTCCAACACCGGGTTACAGCCCAACACCGGGTTACTGCCCAACATCGTGTTACTGTCCAACACCGGGTTACTGTCCATCACCAGGTTACTGTTCAACACCGGGTTTCTGTCCAACACTGGGTTACTGTCCATCACCAGGTTACTGTCCAACACCAGGTTACTGTCCAACACCGGGTTACTGTCCAACACCGGGTTACTGCCCATCACCGCGTTACTGCCCAACACCAGGTTACTGTCCATCACCGGGTTACTGTCCAACACCGGGTTACTGTCCAACACCGGGTTACTGTCCATCACCAGGTTAATGCCCAACACCGCGTTACTGTCCAACACCAGGTTACTGCCCAACACCAGGTTACTGTCCAACACCAGGTTACTGTCCATCACCGGATTACTGCCCATCACCGGATTACTGTCCAACACCAGGTTACTATCCAACACCAGGTTACTGTCCATCACCAGGTTACTGTCCTACACCAGGTTACTATCCAACACCAGGTTACTGTCCATCACCAGGTTACTGTCCAACACCAGTATTTACAGTTCTGTCCGGTTTCGTGTCAGTATTTACAGTGTTCTGTCTGCTTTACTATCAGTATTTGCAGTGTTCTGTCTGCTTTACTATCAGTATTTACAGTGTTTTGTCTGCTTTACTATCAGTACTTACAGTGTTTTGTCTGCTTTACTATCAGTATTTGAAGTGTTTTGTCTGCTTTAGTATCAGTATTTACAGTGTTCTGTCTGCTTTACTATCAGTATTTACAGTGATTTTGTGTGCTTTACTATCAGTATTTGCAATGTTCTGTCTGCTTTACTATCAGTATTTGCAGTGTTCTGTCTGCTTTACTATCAGTATTTACAGTGTTCTGTCTGCTTTACTATCAGTATTTGCAGTGTTTTGTCTGCTGTACTATCAGTATTTGCAGTGGTTTGTCTGCTTTACTATCAGTATTTCCAGTGTTTTGTCTGCTTTACTATCAGTATTTGCAGTGTTTTGTCTGCTTTACTATCAGTATTTACAGTGTTTGTCTGCTTTACTATCACTATTTGCAGTGGTTTGTCTGCTTTACTATCAGTATTTGCAGTGTTTTGTCTGCTTTACTATCAGTATTTACAGTGTTTTGTCTGCTTTACTATCAGTATTTGCAGTGTTTGTCTGCTTTAGTATCAGAACTTACAGTGTTTTGTCTGCTTTACTATCAGTATTTCCAGTGATTTTGTCTGCTTTACTATCAGTATTTGCAGTGTTTGTCTGCTTTACTATCAGTATTTACAGTGTTTGTCTGCTTTACTATCACTATTTGCAGTGGTTTGTCTGCTTTACTGTCAGTATTTGCAGTGCTCTCTCTGCTTTACTCTCAGTATTTACAGTGTTCTGTCTGCTTTAATATCAGTAGTTGCAGTGATCTGTCTGCTTTACTATCAGTATTTACAGTGTTCTGTCTGCTTTACTGTCAGTATTTGCAGTGTTCTGTCTGCTTTACTATCAGTATTTGCAGTGTTTTATCTGCTTTACTATCAGTATTTGCAGTGTTTGTCTGCTTTAGTATCAGTACTTACAGTGTTTTGTCTGCTTTACTATCAGTATTTCCAGTGATTTTGTCTGCTTTACTATCAGTATTTGCAGTGTTTGTCTGCTTTAGTATCAGTACTTACAGTGTTCTGTCTGCTTTACTATCAGTATTTCCAGTGATTTTGTCTGCTTTACTATCAGTATTTGCAGTGTTTTGTCTGCTTTACTATCAGTATTTGCAGAGTTTGTCTGCTTTTCTATCAGTATTTACAGTGTTTGTCTGCTTTACTATCACTATTTGCAGTGGTTTGTCTGCTTTACTATCAGTATTTACAGTGTTCTGTCTGCTTTACTGTCAGTATTTGCAGTGCTCTCTCTGCTTTACTCTCAGTATTTACAGTGATCTGTCTGCTTTAATATCAGTAGTTGCAGTGTTCTGTCTGCTTTACTATCAGTATTTACAGTGTTCTGTCTGCTTTACTATCAGTATTTGCAGTGTTCTGTCTGCTTTACTATCAGTATTTACAGTGTTCTGTCTGCTTTACTATCAGTATTTGCAGTATTCTGTCTGCTTTAGTATCAGTATTTACAGTGTTCTGTCTGCTTTGCTATCAGTATTTACCGTGATTTTGTCTGCTTTACTATCAGTATTTCCAGTGTTTTGTCTGCTTTACTATCAGTATTTGCAGTGTTCTGTCTGCTTTACTATCAGTGTTTGCAGTTTTCTGTCTGCTTTACTATCAGTATTTCCAGTGTTTTGTCTGCTTTACTATCAGTATTTCCAGTGATTTTGTCTGCTTTACTATCAGTATTTGCAGTGTTTTGTTTTCTGTACTATCAGTATTTGCAGTGTTCTGTCTGCTTTACTATCAGTATTTCCAGTGATTTTGTTTGCTTTACTATCAGTATTTGCAGTGTTTTGTCTGCTGTACTATCAGTATTTACAGTGTTCTGTCTGCTTTACTATCAGTATTTACAGTGATTTTGTCTGCTTTACTATCAGTATTTGCAGTGTTTTGTCTGCTGTACTATCAGTATTTGCAGTGTTCTGTCTGCTTTACTATCAGTATTTGCAGTGTTCTGTCTGCTTTACTAACAGTGTTTGCAGTGTTTTGTCTGCTGTACTATCAGTATTTGCAGTGTTCTGTCTGCTTTACTATCAGTATTTACAGTGTTCTGTCTGCTTTACTATCAGTATTTGCAGTGTTTTGTCTGCTTTACTATCAGTATTTACAGTGTTCTGTCTGCTTTACTATCAGTATTTGCAGTGTTCTGTCTGTTTTACTAACAGTGTTTGCAGTGTTTTGTCTGCTTTACTATCAGTATTTGCAGTGTTCTGTCTGCTTTACTATCAGTGTTTGCAGTGTTCTGTCTGCTTTACTATCAGTATTTGCAGTGTTTTGTCTGTTTTACTATCAGTATTTACAGTGTTCTGTCTGTTTTACTATCAGCATTTGCAGTGTTTTGTCTGCTTTACTATCAGTATTTACAGTGTTCTGTCTGCTTTACTATCAGTATTTGCAGTGTTTTGTCTGTTTTACTATCAGTATTTACAGTGTTCTGTCTGTTTTACTATCTGTATTTGCAGTGTTTTGTCTGCTTTACTATCAGTATTTACAGTGTTCTGTCTGCTTTACTATCAGTATTTGCAGTGTTTTGTCTGTTTTACTATCAATATTTACAGTGTTCTGTCTGTTTTACTATCAGTATTTGCAGTGTTTTGTCTGCTTTACTATCAGTATTTACAGTGTTCTGTCTGCTGTACTATCAGTATTTACAGTGTTCTGTCTGTTTTACTATCAGTATTTGCAGTGTTTTGTCTGCTTTACTATCAGTATTTACAGTGTTCTGTCTGCTTTACTATCAGTGTTTGCAGGGTTCTGTTTGCTTTACTATCAGTATTTGCAGTGTTTTGTCTGCTTTAGTATCAGTATTTGCAGTGTTTTGTCTGCTGCACTATCAGTATTTACAGTGTTCTGTCTGCTTTACTGTCAGTATTTGCAGTGTTCTGTGTGCTTTACTAACAGTATTTGCAGTGTTCTGTCTGCTTTACTATCAGTATTTACAGTGTTCTGTCTGCTTTACTAACAGTATTTGAAGTGTTCTGTCTGCTGTACTGTCAGTATTTGCAGTGTTCTGTCTGCTTTACTATCAGTATTTGCAGTGCTCACTCTGCTTTACTATCAGTATTTACAGTGTTCTGTCTGCTTTACTATTAGTATTTGCAGTGTTCTGTCTGCTTTACTATCAGTATTTACAGTGTTCTGTCTGCTTTACTATCAGTATTTGCAGTGTTCTGTCTGCTTTACTATCAGTACTTACAGTGTTCTGTATGCTTTACTATCGGTATTTACAGTGTTTTGTCTGCTTTACTATCAGTACTTACAGTGTTCTGTATGCTTTACTATCGGTATTTACAGTGTTCTGTCTGCTTTACTATCAGTATTTGTAGTGTTCTGCCTGCTTTACTATCAGTATTTACAGCGTTTTGTCTGCTTTACTATCAGTACTTACAGTGTTCTGTCTGCTTTACTACCTGTATTTGTAGTGTTCTGTCTGCTTTACTATCAGTATTTACAGTGTTCTGTCTGCTTTACTATCAGTATTTGCAGTGCTCTCTCTGCTTTACTATCAGTATTTGCAGTGTTCTGTCTGCTTTACTATCAGTATTTACAGTGTTCTGTCTGCTGTACTATCAGTATTTGCAGTGTTCTGTCTGCTTTACTATCAGTATTTGCAGTGCTCTCTCTGCTTTACTATCAGTATTTACAGTGTTCTGTCTGCTTTACTATCAGTATTTGCAGTGTTCTGTCTGCTTTACTATCAGTATTTACAGTGTTCTGTCTGCTGTACTATCAGTATTTACAGTGATTTTGTCTGCTTTACTATCATTATTTGCAGTGTTTTGTCTGCTGTACTATCAGTATTTGCAGTGTTCTGTCTGCTTTACTATCAGTATTTGCAGTGTTCTGTCTGCTTTACTATCAGTGTTTGCAGTGTTTTGTCTGCTTTACTATCAGTATTTACAGTGTTCTGTCTGCTTTACTATCATTATTTACAGTCTTCTGTCTGCTTTACTATCAGTGTTTGCAGTGTTCTGTCTGCTTTACTATCAGTGTTTGCAGTGTTTTGTCTGCTTTACTATCAGTATTTACAGTGTTCTCTCTGCTTTACTATCAGTATTTGCAGTGTTTTGTCTGCTTTACTATCAGTATTTACAGTGTTCTGTCTGCTTTACTATCAGTATTTGCAGTGTTCTGTCTGTTTTACTATCAGTGTTTGCAGTGTTTTGTCTGCTTTACTATCAGTATTTGCAGTGTTTTGTCTGCTTTAGTATCAGTATTTGCAGTGTTTTGTCTGCTTTAGTATCAGTATTTACAGTGTTCTGTCTGCTTTACTATCATTATTTGCAGTGTTCTGTCTGCTGTACTATCAGTATTTGCAGTGTTCTGACTGCTTTACTGTCAGTATTTGCAGTGTTCTGTCTGCTATTTTATCAGTATTTGCAGTGTTCTGTCTGCTTTTCTATCAGTATTTGCAGTGTTCTGTCTGCTTTAGTATCAGTATTTACAGTGTTCTGTCTGCTTTACTATCAGTATTTGCAGTGCTCTCTCTGCTTTACTATCATTATTAACAGTGTTCTGTCTGCTTTACTATCATTATTTGCAGTGTTTTGTCTGCTTTACTATCAGTGTTTGCAGTGTTCTGTCTGCTTTACTATCAGTATTTGCAGTGTTCTGTCTGCTTTAGTATCAGTATTTACAGTGTTCTGTCTGCTTTACTATCAGTATTTACAGTGTTCTGTCTGCTTTACTATCAGTATTTGTAGTGTTCTGCCTGCTTTACTATCAGTATTTGCAGTGTTTGTCTGCTTTACTATCACTATTTGCAGTGCTCTCTCTGCTTTATTATCAGTATTTACAGTGTTCTGTCTGCTTTACTATCAGTATTTGTAGTGTTCTGCCTGCTTTACTATCAGTATTTGCAGTGTTTGTCTGCTTTACTATCACTATTTGCAGTGCTCTCTCTGCTTTATTATCAGTATTTACAGTGTTCTGTCTGCTTTACTATCAGTATTTGCAGTGCTCTCTCTGCTTTACTATCAGTATTAACAGTGTTCTGTCTGGTTTACTATCAGTATTTGCAGTGTTCTGTCTGCTTTACTATCAGTATTTGCAGTGTTCTGCCTGCGTTACTATCAGTGTTTGCAGTGTTCTGTCTGCTTTACTATCAGTATTTGCACTGTTCTGTCTGCTTTAGTATCAGTATTTACAGTGTTCTGTCTGCTTTACTATCAGTATTTGCAGTGCTCTCTCTGCTTTACTATCAGTGTTTGCAGTGCTCTCTCTGCTTTACTATCAGTATTTACAGTGTTCTGTCTGCTGTACTATCAGTATTTGCAGTGTTCTGTCTGCTGTACTATCAGTATTTACAGTGTTCTGTCTGCTTTACTGTCAGTATTTGCAGTGTTCTGTCTGCTTTACTATCAGCATTTACAGTGTTCTGTCTGCTTTACTAACAGTATTTGAAGTGTTCTGTCTGCTGTACTGTCAGTATTTGCAGTGTTCTGTCTGCTTTACTATCAGTATTTGCAGTGCTCTCTCTGCTTTACTATCAGTATTTACAGTGTTCTGTCTGCTTTACTATTAGTATTTGCAGTGTTCTGTCTGCTTTACTATCAGTATTTACAGTGTTCTGTCTGCTTTACTATCAGTATTTGCAGTGTTCTGTCTGCTTTACTATCAGTACTTACAGTGTTCTGTATGCTTTACTATCGGTATTTACAGTGTTTTGTCTGCTTTACTATCAGTACTTACAGTGTTCTGTATGCTTTACTATCGGTATTTACAGTGTTCTGTCTGCTTTACTATCAGTATTTGTAGTGTTCTGCCTGCTTTACTATCAGTATTTACAGCGTTTTGTCTGCTTTACTATCAGTACTTACAGTGTTCTGTCTGCTTTACTACCTGTATTTGTAGTGTTCTGTCTGCTTTACTATCAGTATTTACAGTGTTCTGTCTGCTTTACAATCAGTATTTGCAGTGCTCTCTCTGCTTTAATATCAGTATTTGCAGTGTTCTGTCTGCTTTACTATCAGTATTTACAGTGTTCTGTCTGCTGTACTATCAGTATTTGCCGTGTTCTGTCTGCTTTACTATCAGTATTTGCAGTGCTCTCTCTGCTTTACTATCAGTATTTACAGTGTTCTGTCTGCTTTAGTATCAGTATTTACAGTGTTCTGTCTGCTTTACTATCAGTATTTACAGTGTTCTGACTGCTGTACTATCAGTATTTACAGTGATTTTGTCTGCTTTACTATCAGTATTTGCAGTGTTTTGTCTGCTGTTCTATCAGTATTTGCAGTGTTCTGTCTGCTTTACTATCAGTGTTTGCAGTGTTTTGTCTGCTTTACTATCAGTATTTACAGTGTTCTCTCTGCTTTACTATCAGTATTTGCAGTGTTTTGTCTGCTTTACTATCAGTATTTACAGTGTTCTGTCTGCTTTACTATCAGTATTTGCAGTGTTCTGTCTGTTTTACTATCAGTGTTTGCAGTGTTTTGTCTGCTTTACTATCAGTATTTGCAGTGTTTTGTCTGCTTTAGTATCAGTATTTGCAGTGTTTTGTCTGCTTTAGTATCAGTATTTACAGTGTTCTGTCTGCTTTACTATCATTATTTGCAGTGTTCTGTCTGCTGTACTATCAGTATTTGCAGTGTTCTGACTGCTTTACTGTCAGTATTTGCAGTGTTCTGTCTGCTATTTTATCAGTCTTTGCAGTGTTCTGTCTGCTTTACTATCAGTATTTAAAGTGTTCTGTCTGCTTTACTATCAGTATTTGCAGTGTTCTGTCTGCTTTACTATCATTATTAACAGTGTTCTGTCTGCTTTACTATCAGTATTTGCAGTGTTTTGTCTGCTTTACTATCAGTGTTTGCAGTGTTCTGTCTGCTTTACTATCAGTATTTGCAGTGTTCTGTCTGCTTTAGTATCAGTATTTACAGTGTTCTGTCTGCTTTACTATCAGTATTTGTAGTGTTCTGCCTGCTTTACTATCAGTATTTGCAGTGTTTGTCTGCTTTACTATCACTATTTGCAGTGCTCTCTCTGCTTTACTATCAGTATTTACAGTGTTCTGTCTGCTTTACTATCAGTATTTGCAGTGCTCTCTCTGCTTTACTATCAGTATTAACAGTGTTCTGTCTGGTTTACTATCAGTATTTGCAGTGTTCTGTCTGCTTTACTATCAGTATTTGCAGTGTTCTGCCTGCGTTACTATCAGTGTTTACAGTGTTCTGTCTGCTTTACTACCAGTATTTGCACTGTTCTGTCTGCTTTAGTATCAGTATTTACAGTGTTCTGTCTGCTTTACTATCAGTATTTGCAGTGCTCTCTCTGCTTTACTATCAGTATTTACAGTGTTCTGTCTGCTGTACTATCAGTATTTGCAGTGTTCTGTCTGCTGTACTATCAGTATTTACAGTGTTCTGTCTGCTTTACTGTCAGTATTTGCAGTGTTCTGTCTGCTTTACTATCAGCATTTACAGTGTTCTGTCTGCTTTACTATCAGTATTTGCAGTGTTCTGCCTGCGTTACTATCAGTGTTTGCAGTGTTCTGTCTGCTTTACTATCAGTATTTGCACTGTTCTGTCTGCTTTAGTATCAGTATTTACAGTGTTCTGTCTGCTTTACTATCAGTATTTGCAGTGCTCTCTCTGCTTTACTATCAGTGTTTGCAGTGCTCTCTCTGCTTTACTATCAGTATTTGCAGTGTTCTGTCTGCTTTACTATCAGTATTTACAGTGTTCAGTCTGCTGTGCTATCAGTATTTGCAGTGTTCTGTCTGCTGTACTATCAGTATTTACAGTGTTCTGTCTGCTTTACTATCAGTATTTGCAGTGTTCTGTCTGCTTTAGTATCAGTATTTGCAGTGCTCTCTCTGCTTTACTATCAGTATTTGCAATGTTCTGTCTGCTGTACTATCAGTATTTACAGTGTTCTGCCTGCGTTACTATCAGTATTTACAGTGTTTTGTCTGCTTTACTATCAGTATTTACAGTGTTTTGTCTGCTTTACTATCAGTATTTACAGTGTTCTGTCTGCTTTACTATCAGTATTTGCAGTGTTTTGTCTGCTGTACTATCAGTATTTGCAGTGTTCTGTCTGCTTTACTATCAGTATTTACAGTGATTTTGTCTGCTTTACTATCAGTATTTACTGTGTTCTGTCTGCTTTACTATCAGTATTTGCAGTGTTTTGTCTGCTTTACTATCAGTATTTGCAGTGTTTGTCTGCTTTAGTATCAGTACTTACAGTGTTTTGTCTGCTTTACTATCAGTATTTCCAGTGATTTTGTCTGCTTTACTATCAGTATTTGCAGTGTTTGTCTGCTTTAGTATCAGTACTTAAAGTGTTCTGTCTGCTTTAGTATCAGTATTTCCAGTGATTTTGTCTGCTTTACTATCAGTATTTTCAGTGTTTTGTCTGCTTTACTATCAGTATTTGCAGTGTTTGTCTGCTTTACTATCAGTATTTACAGTGTTTGTCTGCTTTACTATCAGTATTTGCAGTGGTTTGTCTGCTTTACTATCAGTATTTACAGTGTCCTGTCTGCTTTACTGTCAGCATTTGCAGTGCTCTCTCTGCTTTACTATCAGTATTTACAGAGTTCTGTCTGCTTTACTATCAGTATTTGCAGTGTTTTGTCTGCTTTACTATCAGTATTTGCAGTGTTTTGTCTGCTTTAGTATCAGTATTTGCAGTGTTTTGTCTGCTTTAGTATCAGTATTTACAGTGTTCTGTCTGCTTTACTATCATTATTTGCAGTGTTCTGTCTGCTGTACTATCAGTATTTGCAGTATTCTGACTGCTTTACTGTCAGTATTTGCAGTGTTCTGTCTGCTATTTTATCAGTCTTTGCAGTGTTCTGTCTGCTTTACTATCAGTATTTACAGTGTTCTGTCTGCTTTACTATCAGTATTTGCAGTGTTCTGTCTGCTTTACTATCATTATTAACAGTGTTCTGTCTGCTTTACTATCAGTATTTGCAGTGTTTTGTCTGCTTTACTATCAGTGTTTGCAGTGTTCTGTCTGCTTTACTATCAGTATTTGCAGTGTTCTGTCTGCTTTAGTATCAGTATTTACAGTGTTCTGTCTGCTTTACTATCAGTATTTGTAGTGTTCTGCCTGCTTTACTATCAGTATTTGCAGTGTTTGTCTGCTTTACTATCACTATTTGCAGTGCTCTCTCTGCTTTACTATCAGTATTTACAGTGTTCTGTCTGCTTTACTATCAGTATTTGCAGTGCTCTCTCTGCTTTACTATCAGTATTAACAGTGTTCTGTCTGGTTTACTATCAGTATTTGCAGTGTTCTGTCTGCTTTACTATCAGTATTTGCAGTGTTCTGCCTGCGTTACTATCAGTGTTTGCAGTGTTCTGTCTGCTTTACTATCAGTATTTGCACTGTTCTGTCTGCTTTAGTATCAGTATTTACAGTGTTCTGTCTGCTTTACTATCAGTATTTGCAGTGCTCTCTCTGCTTTACTATCAGTATTTACAGTGTTCTGTCTGCTGTACTATCAGTATTTGCAGTGTTCTGTCTGCTGTACTATCAGTATTTACAGTGTTCTGTCTGCTTTACTGTCAGTATTTGCAGTGTTCTGTCTGCTTTACTATCAGCATTTACAGTGTTCTGTCTGCTTTACTATCAGTATTTGCAGTGTTCTGCCTGCGTTACTATCAGTGTTTGCAGTGTTCTGTCTGCTTTACTATCAGTATTTGCACTGTTCTGTCTGCTTTAGTATCAGTATTTACAGTGTTCTGTCTGCTTTACTATCAGTATTTGCAGTGCTCTCTCTGCTTTACTATCAGTGTTTGCAGTGCTCTCTCTGCTTTACTATCAGTATTTGCAGTGTTCTGTCTGCTTTACTATCAGTATTTACAGTGTTCAGTCTGCTGTACTATCAGTATTTGCAGTGTTCTGTCTGCTGTACTATCAGTATTTACAGTGTTCTGTCTGCTTTACTATCAGTATTTGCAGTGCTCTCTCTGCTTTACTATCAGTATTTGCAATGTTCTGTCTGCTGTACTATCAGTATTTACAGTGTTCTGCCTGCGTTACTATCAGTATTTACAGTGTTTTGTCTGCTTTACTATCAGTATTTACAGTGTTTTGTCTGCTTTACTATCAGTATTTACAGTGTTCTGTCTGCTTTACTATCAGTATTTGCAGTGTTTTGTCTGCTGTACTATCAGTATTTGCAGTGTTCTGTCTGCTTTACTATCAGTATTTACAGTGATTTTGTCTGCTTTACTATCAGTATTTACTGTGTTCTGTCTGCTTTACTATCAGTATTTGCAGTGTTTTGTCTGCTTTACTATCAGTATTTGCAGTGTTTGTCTGCTTTAGTATCAGTACTTACAGTGTTTTGTCTGCTTTACTATCAGTATTTCCAGTGATTTTGTCTGCTTTACTATCAGTATTTGCAGTGTTTGTCTGCTTTAGTATCAGTACTTAAAGTGTTCTGTCTGCTTTAGTATCAGTATTTCCAGTGATTTTGTCTGCTTTACTATCAGTATTTTCAGTGTTTTGTCTGCTTTACTATCAGTATTTGCAGTGTTTGTCTGCTTTACTATCAGTATTTACAGTGTTTGTCTGCTTTACTATCAGTATTTGCAGTGGTTTGTCTGCTTTACTATCAGTATTTACAGTGTCCTGTCTGCTTTACTGTCAGCATTTGCAGTGCTCTCTCTGCTTTACTATCAGTATTTACAGAGTTCTGTCTGCTTTACTATCAGTATTTGCAGTGTTTTGTCTGATTTAATATCAGTAGTTGCAGTGTTCTGTCTGCTTTACTATCAGTATTTACAGTGTTCTCTCTGCTTTACTATCAGTATTTGCAGGGTTCTGTCTGCTTTACTATCAGTGTTTGCAGTGTTCTGTCTGCTTTACTATCAGTATTTGCAGTGTTTTGTCTGCTTTACTATCATTATTTGCAGTGTTTTGTCTGCTGTACTATCAGTATTTACAGTGTTCTGTCTGCTTTACTGTCAGTATTTGCAGTGTTCTGTCTGCTTTACTTTCAGTATTTGCAGTGTTCTGTCTGCTTTACTATCAGTATTTGAAGTGTTCTGTCTGCTTTACAATCAGTATTTGAAGTGTTCTGTCTGCTGTACTATCAGTATTTGCAGTGTTCTGTCTGCTTTACTATCAGTATTTACAGTGTTCTGTCTGTTTTACTATCAGTATTTGCAGTGTTTTGTCTGCTTTACTATCAGTATTTACAGTGTTCTGTCTGCTTTATTATCAGTATTTGCAGTGTTCTGTCTGATTTAGTATCAGTATTTACAGTGTTCTGTCTGCTTTGCTATCAGTATTTACAGTGATTTTGTCTGCTTTACTATCAGTATTTACAGTGTTTTGTCTGCTTTACTATCAGTATTTGCATGTGTTCTGTCTGCTTTACTATCAGTGTTTGCAGTTTTCTGTCTGCTTTACTATCAGTATTTGCACTGTTCTGTCTGCTTTATTATCAGTATTTACAGTGTTCTGTCTGCTTTACTATCAGTATTTGCAGTGCTCTCTCTGCTTTACTATCAGTGTTTGCAGTGCTCTCTCTGCTTTACTATCAGTATTTGCAGTGTTCTGTCTGCTTTACTATCAGTATTTACAGTGTTCTGTCTGCTGTTCTATCAGTATTTGCAGTGTTCTGTCTGCTGTACTATCAGTATTTACAGTGTTCTGTCTGCTTTACTATCAGTATTTACAGTGTTCAGTCTGCTTTACTGTCAGTATTTGCAGTGTTCTGTCTGCTTTACTATCATTATTAACAGTGTTCTGTCTGCTTTACTATCAGTATTTGCAGTGTTTTGTCTGCTTTACTATCAGTGTTTGCAGTGTTCTGTCTGCTTTACTATCAGTATTTGCAGTGTTCTGTCTGCTTTAGTATCAGTATTTACAGTGTTCTGTCTGCTTTACTATCAGTATTTGTAGTGTTCTGCCTGCTTTACTATCAGTATTTGCAGTGTTTGTCTGCTTTACTATCACTATTTGCAGTGCTCTCTCTGCTTTACTATCAGTATTTACAGTGTTCTGTCTGCTTTACTATCAGTATTTGCAGTGCTCTCTCTGCTTTACTATCAGTATTAACAGTGTTCTGTCTGGTTTACTATCAGTATTTGCAGTGTTCTGTCTGCTTTACTATCAGTATTTGCAGTGTTCTGCCTGCGTTACTATCAGTGTTTGCAGTGTTCTGTCTGCTTTACTATCAGTATTTGCACTGTTCTGTCTGCTTTAGTATCAGTATTTACAGTGTTCTGTCTGCTTTACTATCAGTATTTGCAGTGCTCTCTCTGCTTTACTATCAGTATTTACAGTGTTCTGTCTGCTGTACTATCAGTATTTGCAGTGTTCTGTCTGCTGTACTATCAGTATTTACAGTGTTCTGTCTGCTTTACTGTCAGTATTTGCAGTGTTCTGTCTGCTTTACTATCAGCATTTACAGTGTTCTGTCTGCTTTACTATCAGTATTTGCAGTGTTCTGCCTGCGTTACTATCAGTGTTTGCAGTGTTCTGTCTGCTTTACTATCAGTATTTGCACTGTTCTGTCTGCTTTAGTATCAGTATTTGCAGTGTTCTGTCTGCTTTACTATCAGTATTTGCAGTGCTCTCTCTGCTTTACTATCAGTGTTTGCAGTGCTCTCTCTGCTTTACTATCAGTATTTGCAGTGTTCTGTCTGCTTTACTATCAGTATTTACAGTGTTCAGTCTGCTGTACTATCAGTATTTGCAGTGTTCTGTCTGCTGTACTATCAGTATTTACAGTGTTCTGTCTGCTTTACTATCAGTATTTGCAGTGCTCTCTCTGCTTTACTATCAGTATTTGCAATGTTCTGTCTGCTGTACTATCAGTATTTACAGTGTTCTGCCTGCGTTACTATCAGTATTTACAGTGTTTTGTCTGCTTTACTATCAGTATTTACAGTGTTTTGTCTGCTTTACTATCAGTATTTACAGTGTTCTGTCTGCTTTACTATCAGTATTTGCAGTGTTTTGTCTGCTGTACTATCAGTATTTGCAGTGTTCTGTCTGCTTTACTATCAGTATTTACAGTGATTTTGTCTGCTTTACTATCAGTATTTACTGTGTTCTGTCTGCTTTACTATCAGTATTTGCAGTGTTTTGTCTGCTTTACTATCAGTATTTGCAGTGTTTGTCTGCTTTAGTATCAGTACTTACAGTGTTTTGTCTGCTTTACTATCAGTATTTCCAGTGATTTTGTCTGCTTTACTATCAGTATTTGCAGTGTTTGTCTGCTTTAGTATCAGTACTTAAAGTGTTCTGTCTGCTTTAGTATCAGTATTTCCAGTGATTTTGTCTGCTTTACTATCAGTATTTTCAGTGTTTTGTCTGCTTTACTATCAGTATTTGCAGTGTTTGTCTGCTTTACTATCAGTATTTACAGTGTTTGTTGCTTTACTATCAGTATTTGCAGTGGTTTGTCTGCTTTACTATCAGTATTTACAGTGTCCTGTCTGCTTTACTGTCAGCATTTGCAGTGCTCTCTCTGCTTTACTATCAGTATTTACAGAGTTCTGTCTGCTTTACTATCAGTATTTGCAGTGTTTTGTCTGATTTAATATCAGTAGTTGCAGTGTTCTGTCTGCTTTACTATCAGTATTTACAGTGTTCTCTCTGCTTTACTATCAGTATTTGCAGGGTTCTGTCTGCTTTACTATCAGTGTTTGCAGTGTTCTGTCTGCTTTACTATCAGTATTTGCAGTGTTTTGTCTGCTTTACTATCATTATTTGCAGTGTTTTGTCTGCTGTACTATCAGTATTTACAGTGTTCTGTCTGCTTTACTGTCAGTATTTGCAGTGTTCTGTCTGCTTTACTTTCAGTATTTGCAGTGTTCTGTCTGCTTTACTATCAGTATTTGAAGTGTTCTGTCTGCTTTACAATCAGTATTTGAAGTGTTCTGTCTGCTGTACTATCAGTATTTGCAGTGTTCTGTCTGCTTTACTATCAGTATTTACAGTGTTCTGTCTGTTTTACTATCAGTATTTGCAGTGTTTTGTCTGCTTTACTATCAGTATTTACAGTGTTCTGTCTGCTTTACTATCAGTATTTGCAGTGTTCTGTCTGATTTAGTATCAGTATTTACAGTGTTCTGTCTGCTTTGCTATCAGTATTTACAGTGATTTTGTCTGCTTTACTATCAGTATTTACAGTGTTTTGTCTGCTTTACTATCAGTATTTGCATGTGTTCTGTCTGCTTTACTATCAGTGTTTGCAGTTTTCTGTCTGCTTTACTATCAGTATTTGCACTGTTCTGTCTGCTTTATTATCAGTATTTACAGTGTTCTGTCTGCTTTACTATCAGTATTTGCAGTGCTCTCTCTGCTTTACTATCAGTGTTTGCAGTGCTCTCTCTGCTTTACTATCAGTATTTGCAGTGTTCTGTCTGCTTTACTATCAGTATTTACAGTGTTCTGTCTGCTGTTCTATCAGTATTTGCAGTGTTCTGTCTGCTGTACTATCAGTATTTACAGTGTTCTGTCTGCTTTACTATCAGTATTTACAGTGTTCAGTCTGCTTTACTGTCAGTATTTGCAGTGTTCTGTCTGCTTTACTATCAGTATTTGCAGTGCTCTCTCTGCTTTACTATCAGTATTTACAGTGTTCTGTCTGCTTTAGTATCAGTATTTACAGTGTTCTGTCTGCTGTACTATCAGTATTTACAGTGATTTTGTCTGCTTTACTATCAGTATTTGCAGTGTTTTGTCTGCTGTACTATCAGTATTTGCAGTGTTCTGTCTGCTTTACTATCAGTATTTGCAGTGTTCTGTCTGCTTTACTATCAGTGTTTGCAGTGTTTTGTCTGCTTTACTATCATTATTTACAGTGTTCTGTCTGCTTTACTATCAGTGTTTGCAGTGTTCTGTCTGCTTTACTATCAGTGTTTGCAGTGTTTTGTCTGCTTTACTATCAGTATTTACAGTGTTCTCTCTGCTTTACTATCAGTATTTGCAGTGTTTTGTCTGCTGTACTATCAGTATTTACAGTGTTCTGTCTGCTTTACTATCAGTATTTGCAGTGTTCTGTCTGTTTTACTATCAGTGTTTGCAGTGTTTTGTCTGCTTTACTATCAGTATTTGCAGTGTTTTGTCTGCTTTAGTATCAGTATTTGCAGTGTTTTGTCTGCTTTAGTATCAGTATTTACAGTGTTCTGTCTGCTTTACTATCATTATTTGCAGTGTTCTGTCTGCTGTACTATCAGTATTTGCAGTGTTCTGACTGCTTTACTGTCAGTATTTGCAGTGTTCTGTCTGCTATTTTATCAGTCTTTGCAGTGTTCTGTCTGCTTTACTATCAGTATTTACAGTGTTCTGTCTGCTTTACTATCAGTATTTGCAGTGTTCTGTCTGCTTTACTATCATTATTAACAGTGTTCTGTCTGCTTTACTATCAGTATTTGCAGTGTTTTGTCTGCTTTACTATCAGTGTTTGCAGTGTTCTGTCTGCTTTACTATCAGTATTTGCAGTGTTCTGTCTGCTTTAGTATCAGTATTTACAGTGTTCTGTCTGCTTTACTATCAGTATTTGTAGTGTTCTGCCTGCTTTACTATCAGTATTTGCAGTGTTTGTCTGCTTTACTATCACTATTTGCAGTGCTCTCTCTGCTTTACTATCAGTGTTTGCAGTGCTCTCTCTGCTTTACTATCAGTATTTGCAGTGTTCTGTCTGCTTTACTATCAGTATTTAAAGTGTTTCTGTCTGCTGTACTATCAGTATTTGCAGTGTTCTGCCTGCGTTACTATCAGTGTTTGCAGTGTTCTGTCTGCTTTACTATCAGTATTTGCACTGTTCTGTCTGCTTTAGTATCAGTATTTACAGTGTTCTGTCTGCTTTACTATCAGTATTTGCAGTGCTCTCTCTGCTTTACTATCAGTGTTTGCAGTGCTCTCTCTGCTTTACTATCAGTATTTGCAGTGTTCTGTCTGCTTTACTATCAGTATTTAAAGTGTTCTGTCTGCTGTACTATCAGTATTTGCAGTGTTCTGTCTGCAGTACTATCAGTACTTACAGTGTTCTGTCTGCTTTACTATCAGTATTTGCAGTTCTCTCTCTGCTTTACAATCAGTGTTTGCAGTGCTCTCTCTGCTTTACTATCAGTATTTACAGTGTTCTGTCTGCTGTACTATCAGTATTTACAGTGTTCTGTCTGCTTTACTGTCAGTATTTGCAGTGTTCTGTCTGCTTTACTATCAGCATTTACAGTGTTCTGTCTGCTTTACTATCAGTATTTGCAGTGTTCTGCCTGCGTTACTATCAGTGTTTGCAGTGTTCTGTCTGCTTTACTATCAGTATTTGCACTGTTCTGTCTGCTTTAGTATCAGTATTTACAGTGTTCTGTCTGCTTTACTATCAGTATTTGCAGTGCTCTCTCTGCTTTACTATCAGTGTTTGCAGTGCTCTCTCTGCTTTACTATCAGTATTTGCAGTGTTCTGTCTGCTTTACTATCAGTATTTAAAGTGTTCTGTCTGCTGTACTATCAGTATTTGCAGTGTTCTGTCTGCTGTACTATCAGTACTTACAGTGTTCTGTCTGCTTTACTATCAGTATTTGCAGTGCTCTCTCTGCTTTACTGTCAGTATTTGCAATGTTCTGTCTGCTGTACTATCAGTATTTACAGTGTTCTGCCTGCGTTACTATCAGTATTTACAGTGTTTTGTCTGCTTTACTATCAGTATTTACAGTGTTCTGTCTGCTTTACTATCAGTATTTGCAGTGTTTTGTCTGCTGTACTATCAGTATTTGCAGTGTTCTGTCTGCTTTACTATCAGTATTTACAGTGATTTTGTCTGCTTTACTATCAGTATTTACTGTGTTCTGTCTGCTTTACTATCAGTATTTGCAGTGTTTTGTCTGCTTTACTATCAGTATTTGCAGTGTTTGTCTGCTTTAGTATCAGTACTTACAGTGTTTTGTCTGCTTTACTATCAGTATTTCCAGTGATTTTGTCTGCTTTACTATCAGTATTTGCAGTGTTTGTCTGCTTTAGTATCAGTACTTAAAGTGTTCTGTCTGCTTTACTATCAGTATTTCCAGTGATTTTGTCTGCTTTACTATCAGTATTTTCAGTGTTTTGTCTGCTTTACTATCAGTATTTGCAGTGTTTGTCTGCTTTACTATCAGTATTTACAGTGTTTGTCTGCTTTACTATCAGTATTTGCAGTGGTTTGTCTGCTTTACTATCAGTATTTACAGTGTCCTGTCTGCTTTACTGTCAGCATTTGCAGTGCTCTCTCTGCTTTACTATCAGTATTTACAGAGTTCTGTCTGCTTTACTATAAGTATTTGCAGTGTTTTGTCTGATTTAATATCAGTAGTTGCAGTGTTCTGTCTGCTTTACTATCAGTATTTACAGTGTTCTGTCTGCTTTACTATCAGTATTTGCAGGGTTCTGTCTGCTTTACTATCAGTGTTTGCAGTGTTCTGTCTGCTTTACTATCAGTATTTGCAGTGTTTTGTCTGCTTTACTATCAGTATTTGCAGTGTTATGTCTGCTGTACTATCAGTATTTACAGTGTTCTGTCTGCTTTACTGTCAGTATTTGCAGTGTTCTGTCTGCTTTACTATCAGTATTTGAAGTGTTCTGTCTGCTTTACTATCAGTATTTGAAGTGTTCTGTCTGCTGTACTATCAGTATTTGCAGTGTTCTGTCTGCTTTACTATCAGTATTTACAGTGTTCTGTCTGTTTTACTATCAGTATTTGCAGTGTTTTGTCTGCTTTACTATCAGTATTTACAGTGTTCTGTCTGCTTTACAATCAGTATTTGCAGTGTTCTGTCTGCTTTAGTATCAGTATTTACAGTGTTCTGTCTGCTTTGCTATCAGTATTTACAGTGATTTTGTCTGCTTTACTATCAGTATTTCCAGTGTTTTGTCTGCTTTACTATCAGTATTTGCAGTGTTCTGTCTGCTTTACTATCAGTGTTTGCAGTTTTCTGTCTGCTTTACTATCAGTATTTGCACTGTTCTGTCTGCTTTATTATCAGTATTTACCGTGTTCTGTCTGCTCTACTATCAGTATTTGCAGTGCTCTCTCTGCTTTACTATCAGTGTTTGCAGTGCTCTCTCTGCTTTACTATCAGTATTTGCAGTGTTCTGTCTGCTTTACTATCAGTATTTACAGTGTTCTGTCTGCTTAACTGTCAGTATTTGCAGTGTTCTGTCTGCTTTACTATCAGCATTTACAGTGTTTTGTCTGCTTTACTATCAGTATTTGCAGTGTTCTGCCTGCGTTACTATCAGTGTTTGCAGTGTTCTGTCTGCTTTACTATCAGTATTTGCACTGTTCTGTCTGCTTTAGTATCAGTATTTACAGTGTTCTGTCTGCTTTACTATCAGTATTTGCAGTGCTCTCTCTGCTTTACTATCAGTATTTGCAGTGTTCTGTCTGCTGTACTGTCAGTATTTGCAGTGTTCTGTCTGCTGTACTATCAGTATTTACAGTGTTCTGTCTGCTTTACTATCAGTATTTGCAGTGCTCTCTCTGCTTTACTATCAGTATTTGCAATGTTCTGTCTGCTGTACTATCAGTATTTACAGTGTTCTGTCTGCTTTACTATCAGTATTTACAGTGTTTTGTCTGCTTTACTATCAGTATTTACAGTGTTCTGTCTGCTTTACTATCAGTATTTGCAGTGTTTTATCTGCTTTACTATCAGTATTTGCAGTGTTTGTCTGCTTTAGTATCAGTACTTACAGTGTTTTGTCTGCTTTACTATCAGTATTTCCAGTGATTTTGTCTGCTTTACTATCAGTATTTGCAGTGTTTGTCTGCTTTAGTATCAGTACTTAAAGTGTTCTGTCTGCTTTACTATCAGCATTTCCAGAGATTTTGTCTGCTTTACTATCAGTATTTTCAGTGTTTTGTCTGCTTTACTATCAGTATTTGCAGTGTTTGTCTGCTTTACTATCAGTATTTCCAGTGATTTTGTTTGCTTTACTATCAGTATTTGCAGTGTTTTGTCTGCTGTACTATCAGTATTTACAGTGTTCTGTCTGCTTTACTATCAGTATTTACAGTGATTTTGTCTGCTTTACAATCAGTATTTGTAGTGTTCTGTCTGCTGTACTATCAGTATTTACAGTGTTCTGTCTGCTTTACTATCAGTATTTGCAGAGTTCTGTCTGCTTTACTATCAGTATTTGTAGTGTTTTGTCTGATTTAATATCAGTAGTTACAGTGTTCTGTCTGCTTTACTATCAGTGTTTACAGTGTTCTGTCTGCTTTACTATCAGTATTTGCAGGGTTCTGTCTGCTTTACTGTCAGTGTTTGCAGTGTTCTGTCTGCTTTACTATCAGTACTTGCAGTGTTTTGTCTGCTTTAGTATCAGTATTTGCGGTGTTTTGTCTGCTGTACTATCAGTATTTACAGTGTTCTGTCTGCTTTACTGTCAGTATTTGCAGTGTTCTGTCTGTTTTACTTTCAGTATTTGCAGTGTTCTGTCTGCTTTACTATCAGTATTTGAAGTGTTCTGTCTGCTGTACTATCAGTATTTGAAGTGTTCTGTCTGCTGTACTATCAGTATTTGCAGTGTTCTGTCTGCTTTACTATCAGTATTTACAGTGTTCTGTCTGCTTTACTATCAGTATTTGCAGTGTTTTGTCTGCTTTACTATCAGTATTTACAGTGTTCTGTCTGCTTTACAATCAGTATTTGAAGTGTTCTGTCTGCTGTACTATCAGTATTTGCAGTGTTCTGTCTGCTTTACTATCAGTATTTACAGTGTTCTGTCTGCTTTACTATCAGTATTTGCAGTGTTTTGTCTGCTTTACTATCAGTATTTACAGTGTTCTGTCTGCTTTAGTATCAGTATTTACAGTGTTCTGTCTGCTTTGTTATCAGTATTTACAGTGATTTTGTCTGCTTTACTATCAGTATTTCCAGTGTTTTGTCTGCTTTACTATCAGTATTTGCAGTGTTCTGTCTGCTTTACTATCAGTGTTTGCAGTTTTCTGTCTGCTTTACTATCAGTATTTACAGTGTTCTGTCTGCTTTACTATCAGTATTTGCAGTGTTTTGTCTGCTTGACTATCAGTATTTGCAGTGTTCTGTCTGCTTTAGTATCAGTATTTACAGTGTTCTGTCTGCTTTGCTATCAGTATTTACAGTGATTTTGTCTGCTTTACTATCAGTATTTCCAGTGTTTTGTCTGCTTTACTATCAGTATTTGCAGTGTTCTGTCTGCTTTACTATCAGTGTTTGCAGTTTTCTGTCTGCTTTACTATCAGTATTTACAGTGTTTTGTCTGCTTTACTATCAGTATTTCCAGTGATTTTGTCTGCTTTACTATCAGTATTTGCAGTGTTTTGTCTACTGTACTATCAGTATTTGCAGTGTTCTGTCTGCTTTACTATCAGTATTTCCAGTGATTTTGTTTGCTTTACTATCAGTATTTGCAGTGTTTTGTCTGCTGTACTATCATTATTTACAGTGTTTTGTCTGCTTTAGTATCAGTATTTGCAGTGTTTTGTCTGCTGTCCTATCAGTATTTGCAGTGTTCTGTCTGCTTTACTATCAGTATTTGCAGTGCTCTCTCTGCTTTACTATCAGTATTTGCAATGTTCTGTCTGCTGTACTATCAGTATTTGCAGTGTTCTGTCTGCTTTACTAACAGTATTTGAAGTCTTCTGTCTGCTGTACTATCAGTATTTGCAGTGTTCTGTCTGCTTTACTATCAGTATTTGCAGTGTTCTGTCTGCTTTACTTTCAGTATTTGCAGTGTTCTGTCTGCTTTACTATCAGTATTTGCAGTGTTTTGTCTGCTTTAGTATCAGTATTTTCAGTGTTCTGTCTGCTTTACTGTCAGTATTTACAGTGTTCTGTCTGCTTTACTATCAGTATTTGCAGTGTTCTGTCTGCTTTACTATCAGTATTTACAGTGTTCTGTCTGCTTTACTAACAGTATTTGAAGTGTTCTGTCTGCTGTACTATCAGTATTTGCAGTGTTCTGTCTGCTTTACTATCAGTATTTGCAGTGTTTTGTCTGCTTTAGTATCAGTATTTGCGCTGTTTTGTCTGCTGTACCAGCAGTATTTACAGTGTTTTGTCAGCTTTACTGTCAGTATTTGCAATGTTCTGTCTGCTTTACTTTCAGTATTTGCAGTGTTCTGTCTGCTTTACTATCAGTATTTGAAGTGTTCTGTTTACTTTACTATCAGTATTTACAGTGTTCTGTCTGCTATACAATCAGTATTTGAAGTGTTCTGTCTGCTGTACTATCAGTATTTGCGGTGTTCTGTCTGCTTTACTATCAGTATTTACAGTGTTCTGTCTGCTTTACTATCAGTATTTGCAGTGTTCTGTCTGCTTTAGTATCAGTATTTACAGTGTTCTGTCTGCTTTGCTATCAGTATTTACAGTGATTTTGTCTGCTTTACTATCAGTATTTCCAGTGTTTTGTCTGCTTTACTATCAGTATTTGCAGTGTTCTGTCTGCTTTACTATCAGTGTTTGCAGTTTTCTGTCTGCTTTACTATCAGTATTTGCACTGTTCTGTCTGCTTTAGTATCAGTATTTACAGTGTTCTGTCTGCTTTACTATCAGTATTTGCAGTGTTTTGTCTGCTTTACTATCAGTGTTTGCAGTGCTCTCTCTGCTTTACTATCAGTATTTGCAGTGTTCTGTCTGCTTTACTATCAGTATTTACAGTGTTCTGTCTGCTGTACTATCAGTATTTACAGTGTTCTGTCTGCTGTACTATCAGCATTTACAGTGTCCTGTCTGCTTTACTGTCAGTATTTGCAGTGTTCTGTCTGCTTTACTACCAGCATTTACAGTGTTCTGTCTGCTTTACTGTCAGTATTTGCAGTGTTCTGTCTGCTTTACTATCAGTATTTCCAGTGTTTTGTCTGCTTTACTATCAGTATTTGCATGTGTTCTGTCTGCTTTACTATCAGTGTTTGCAGTTTTCTGTCTGCTTTACTATCAGTATTTGCACTGTTCTGTCTGCTTTATTATCAGTATTTACAGTGTTCTGTCTGCTTTACTATCAGTATTTGCAGTGCTCTCTCTGCTTTACTATCAGTGTTTGCAGTGCTCTCTCTGCTTTACTATCAGTATTTGCAGTGTTCTGTCTGCTTTACTATCAGTATTTACAGTGTTCTGTCTGCTGTACTATCAGTATTTGCAGTGTTCTGTCTGCTTTAGTATCAGTATTTACAGTGTTCTGTCTGCTTTACTATCAGTATTTACATTGTTCTGTCTGCTTAACTGTCAGTATTTGCAGTGTTCTGTCTGCTTTACTATCAGCATTTACAGTGTTTTGTCTGCTTTACTATCAGTATTTGCAGTGTTCTGCCTGCGTTACTATCAGTGTTTGCAGTGTTCTGTCTGCTTTACTATCAGTATTTGCACTGTTCTGTCTGCTTTAGTATCAGTATTTACAGTGTTCTGTCTGCTTTACTATCAGTATTTGCAGTGCTCTCTCTGCTTTACTATCAGTATTTGCAGTGCTCTCTCTGCTTTACTATCAGTATTTACAGTGTTCTGTCTGCTGTACTGTCAGTATTTGCAGTGTTCTGTCTGCTGTACTATCAGTATTTACAGTGTTCTGTCTGCTTTACTATCAGTATTTGCAGTGCTCTCTCTGCTTTACTATCAGTATTTGCAATGTTCTGTCTGCTGTACTATCAGTATTTACAGTGTTCTGTCTGCTTTACTATCAGTATTTACAGTGTTTTGTCTGCTTTACTATCAGTATTTACAGTGTTCTGTCTGCTTTACTATCTGTATTTGCAGTGTTTTGTCTGCTTTACTATCAGTATTTGCAGTGTTTGTCTGCTTTAGTATCAGTACTTACAGTGTTTTGTCTGCTTTACTATCAGTATTTCCAGTGATTTTGTCTGCTTTACTATCAGTATTTGCAGTGTTTGTCTGCTTTAGTATCAGTACTTAAAGTGTTCTGTCTGCTTTAGTATCAGTATTTCCAGTGATTTTGTCTGCTTTACTATCAGTATTTTCAGTGTTTTGTCTGCTTTACTATCAGTACTTGCAGTGTTTGTCTGCTTTACTATCAGTATTTCCAGTGATTTTGTTTGCTTTACTATCAGTATTTGCAGTGTTTTGTCTGCTGTACTATCAGTATTTACAATGTTCTGTCTGCTTTACTATCAGTATTTACAGTGATTTTGTCTGCTTTACAATCAGTATTTGAAGTGTTCTGTCTGCTTTACTATCAGTATTTACAGTGTTCTGTCTGCTTTACTATCAGTATTTGCAGAGTTCTGTCTGCTTTACTATCAGTATTTGTAGTGTTTTGTCTGATTTAATATCAGTAGTTACAGTGTTCTGTCTGCTTTACTATCAGTGTTTACAGTGTTCTGTCTGCTTTACTATCAGTATTTGCAGGGTTCTGTCTGCTTTACTATCAGTGTTTGCAGTGTTCTGTCTGCTTTACTATCAGTATTTGCAGTGTTTTGTCTGCTTTAGTATCAGTATTTGCGGTGTTTTGTCTGCTGTACTATCAGTATTTACAGTGTTCTGTCTGCTTTACTGTCAGTATTTGCAGTGTTCTGTCTGCTTTACTTTCAGTATTTGCAGTGTTCTGTCTGCTTTACTATCAGTATTTGAAGTGTTCTGTCTGCTGTACTATCAGTATTTGAAGTGTTCTGTCTGCTGTACTATCAGTATTTGCAGTGTTCTGTCTGCTGTACTATCAGTATTTACAGTGTTCTGTCTGCTTTACTATCAGTATTTGCAGTGTTTTGTCTGCTTTACTATCAGTATTTACAGTGTTCTGTCTGCTTTACAATCAGTATTTGCAGTGTTCTGTCTGCTTTGCTATCAGTATTTACAGTGATTTTGTCTGCTTTACTATCAGTATTTCCAGTGTTTTGTCTGCTTTACTATCAGTATTTGCAGTGTTCTGTCTGCTTTACTCTCAGTATTTACAGTGTTCTGTCTGCTTTACTATCAGTATTTGCAGTGTTTTGTCTGCTTTACTATCAGTATTTACAGTGTTCTGTCTGCTTTAGTATCAGTATTTACAGTGTTCTGTCTGCTTTGCTATCAGTATTTACAGTGATTTTGTCTGCTTTACTATCAGTATTTCCAGTGTTTTGTCTGCTTTACTATCAGTATTTGCAGTGTTCTGTCTGCTTTACTATCAGTGTTTGCAGTTTTCTGTCTGCTTTACTATCAGTATTTACAGTGTTCTGTCTGCTTTACTATCAGTATTTGCAGTGTTTTGTCTGCTTGACTATCAGTATTTGCAGTGTTCTGTCTGCTTTAGTATCAGTATTTACAGTGTTCTGTCTGCTTTGCTATCAGTATTTGCAGTGTTTTGTCTGCTTGACTATCAGTATTTGCAGTGTTCTGTCTGCTTTACTATCAGTATTTGCAGTGTTCTGTCTGCTTTACTATCAGTGTTTGCAGTTTTCTGTCTGCTTTACTATCAGTATTTGCAGTGTTTTGTCTGCTTTACTATCAGTATTTCCAGTGATTTTGTCTGCTTTACTATCAGTATTTGCAGTGTTTTGTCTACTGTACTATCAGTATTTGCAGTGTTCTGTCTGCTTTACTATCAGTATTTCCAGTGATTTTGTTTGCTTTACTATCAGTATTTGCAGTGTTTTGTCTGCTGTACTATCATTATTTACAGTGTTTTGTCTGCTTTAGTATCAGTATTTGCAGTGTTTTGTCTGCTGTACTATCAGTATTTGCAGTGTTCTGTCTGCTTTACTATCAGTATTTGCAGTGCTCTCTCTGCTTTACTATCAGTATTTGCAATGTTCTGTCTGCTGTACTATCAGTATTTGCAGTGTTTTGTCTGCTTTACTAACAGTATTTGAAGTCTTCTGTCTGCTGTACTATCAGTATTTGCAGTGTTCTGTCTGGTTTACTATCAGTATTTGCAGTGTTCTGTCTGCTTTACTTTCAGTATTTGCAGTGTTCTGTCTGCTTTACTATCAGTATTTGCAGTGTTTTGTCTGCTTTAGTATCAGTATTTTCAGTGTTCTGTCTGCTTTACTGTCAGTATTTACAGTGTTCTGTCTGCTTTACTATCAGTATTTGCAGTGTTCTGTCTGCTTTACTATCAGTATTTACAGTGTTCTGTCTGCTTTACTAACAGTATTTGAAGTGTTCTGTCTGCTGTACTATCAGTATTTGCAGTGTTCTGTCTGCTTTACTATCAGTATTTGCAGTGTTTGGTCTGCTTTAGTATCAGTATTTGCGCTGTTTTGTCTGCTGTACCAGCAGTATTTACAGTGTTCTGTCAGCTTTACTGTCAGTATTTGCAATGTTCTGTCTGCTTTACTTTCAGTATTTGCAGTGTTCTGTCTGCTTTACTATCAGTATTTGAAGTGTTCTGTTTACTTTACTATCAGTATTTACAGTGTTCTGTCTGCTTTACAATCAGTATTTGAAGTGTTCTGTCTGCTGTACTATCAGTATTTGCAGTGTTCTGTCTGCTTTACTATCAGTATTTACAGTGTTCTGTCTGCTTTACTGTCAGTATTTGCAGTGTTCTGTCTGCTTTAGTATCAGTATTTACAGTGTTCTGTCTGCTTTGCTATCAGTATTTACAGTGATTTTGTCTGCTTTACTATCAGTATTTCCAGTGTTTTGTCTGCTTTACTATCAGTATTTGCAGTGTTCTGTCTGCTTTACTATCAGTGTTTGCAGTTTTCTGTCTGCTTTACTATCAGTATTTGCACTGTTCTGTCTGCTTTAGTATCAGTATTTACAGTGTTCTGTCTGCTTTACTATCAGTATTTGCAGTGCTCTCTCTGCTTTACTATCAGTGTTTGCAGTGCTCTCTCTGCTTTACTATCAGTATTTGCAGTGTTCTGTCTGCTTTACTATCAGTATTTACAGTGTTCTGTCTGCTGTACTATCAGTATTTACAGTGTTCTGTCTGCTGTACTATCAGTATTTACAGTGTTCTGTCTGCTTTACTATCAGTATTTGCAGTGCTCTCTCTGCTTTACTATCAGTATTTCCAGTGTTTTGTCTGCTTTACTATCAGTATTTGCAGTGTTCTGTCTGCTTTACTATCAGTGTTTGCAGTTTTCTGTCTGCTTTACTATCAGTATTTACAGTGTTCTGTCTGCTTTACTATCAGTATTTGCAGTGTTTTGTCTGCTTGACTATCAGTATTTGCAGTGTTCTGTCTGCTTTAGTATCAGTATTTACAGTGTTCTGTCTGCTTTGCTATCAGTATTTGCAGTGTTTTGTCTGCTTGACTATCAGTATTTGCAGTGTTCTGTCTGCTTTACTATCAGTATTTGCAGTGTTCTGTCTGCTTTACTATCAGTGTTTGCAGTTTTCTGTCTGCTTTACTATCAGTATTTACAGTGTTTTGTCTGCTTTACTATCAGTATTTCCAGTGATTTTGTCTGCTTTACTATCAGTATTTGCAGTGTTTTGTCTACTGTACTATCAGTATTTGCAGTGTTCTGTCTGCTTTACTATCAGTATTTCCAGTGATTTTGTTTGCTTTACTATCAGTATTTGCAGTGTTTTGTCTGCTGTACTATCATTATTTACAGTGTTTTGTCTGCTTTAGTATCAGTATTTGCAGTGTTTTGTCTGCTGTACTATCAGTATTTGCAGTGTTCTGTCTGCTTTACTATCAGTATTTGCAGTGCTCTCTCTGCTTTACTATCAGTATTTGCAATGTTCTGTCTGCTGTACTATCAGTATTTGCAGTGTTTTGTCTGCTTTACTAACAGTATTTGAAGTCTTCTGTCTGCTGTACTATCAGTATTTGCAGTGTTCTGTCTGGTTTACTATCAGTATTTGCAGTGTTCTGTCTGCTTTACTTTCAGTATTTGCAGTGTTCTGTCTGCTTTACTATCAGTATTTGCAGTGTTTTGTCTGCTTTAGTATCAGTATTTTCAGTGTTCTGTCTGCTTTACTGTCAGTATTTACAGTGTTCTGTCTGCTTTACTATCAGTATTTGCAGTGTTCTGTCTGCTTTACTATCAGTATTTACAGTGTTCTGTCTGCTTTACTAACAGTATTTGAAGTGTTCTGTCTGCTGTACTATCAGTATTTGCAGTGTTCTGTCTGCTTTACTATCAGTATTTGCAGTGTTTTGTCTGCTTTAGTATCAGTATTTGCGCTGTTTTGTCTGCTGTACCAGCAGTATTTACAGTGTTCTGTCAGCTTTACTGTCAGTATTTGCAATGTTCTGTCTGCTTTACTTTCAGTATTTGCAGTGTTCTGTCTGCTTTACTATCAGTATTTGAAGTGTTCTGTTTACTTTACTATCAGTATTTACAGTGTTCTGTCTGCTATACAATCAGTATTTGAAGTGTTCTGTCTGCTGTACTATCAGTATTTGCAGTGTTCTGTCTGCTTTACTATCAGTATTTACAGTGTTCTGTCTGCTTTACTGTCAGTATTTGCAGTGTTCTGTCTGCTTTAGTATCAGTATTTACAGTGTTCTGTCTGCTTTGCTATCAGTATTTACAGTGATTTTGTCTGCTTTACTATCAGTATTTCCAGTGTTTTGTCTGCTTTACTATCAGTATTTGCAGTGTTCTGTCTGCTTTACTATCAGTGTTTGCAGTTTTCTGTCTGCTTTACTATCAGTATTTGCACTGTTCTGTCTGCTTTAGTATCAGTATTTACAGTGTTCTGTCTGCTTTACTATCAGTATTTGCAGTGCTCTCTCTGCTTTACTATCAGTGTTTGCAGTGCTCTCTCTGCTTTACTATCAGTATTTGCAGTGTTCTGTCTGCTTTACTATCAGTACTTACAGTGTTCTGTCTGCTGTACTATCAGTATTTACAGTGTTCTGTCTGCTGTACTATCAGCATTTACAGTGTCCTGTCTGCTTTACTGTCAGTATTTGCAGTGTTCTGTCTGCTTTACTACCAGCATTTACAGTGTTCTGTCTGCTTTACTATCAGTATTTGCAGTGTTCTGCCTGCGTTACTATCAGTGTTTGCAGTGTTCTGTCTGCTTTACTATCAGTATTTGCAGTGCTCTCTCTGCTTTACTATCAGTATTTGCAGTGTTCTGTCTGCTTTACTATCAGTATTTACAGTGTTCTGTCTGCTGTACTATCAGTATTTGCAGTGTTCTGTCTGCTGTACTATCAGTATTTACAGTGTTCTGTCTGCTTTACTATCAGTATTTGCAGTGCTCTCTCTGCTTGACTATCAGTATTTGCAATGTTCTGTCTGCTTTACTATCAGTATTTACATTGATTTTGTCTGCTTTACTATCATTATTTACAGTATTCTGTCTGCTTTACTATCAATATTTGCAGTGTTTTGTCTGCTTTACTATCAGTATTTGCAGTGTTTGTCTGCTTTAGTATCAGTACTTACAGTGTTTTGTCTGCTTTACTATCAGTATTTCCAGTGATTTTGTCTGCTTTACTATCAGTATTTGCTGTGTTTGTCTGCTTTACTATCAGTATTTACAGTGTTCGTCTCCTTTACTATCAGTATTTACAGTGTCCTGTCTGCTTTACTGTCAGTATTTGCAGTGCTCTCTCTGCTTTACTATCAGTATTTACAGAGTTCTGTCTGCTTTACTATCAGTATTTGCAGTGTTTTGTCTGATTTAATATCAGTAGTTGCAGTGTTCTGTCTGCTTTACTATCAGCATTTACAGTGTTCTGTCTGCTTTACTATCAGTATTTGCAGTGTTCTGTCTGCTTTACTATCAGTATTTGCAGTGTTCTGTCTGCTTTAGTATCAGTATTTGCGGTGTTTTGTCTGCTGTACTATCAGTATTTGAAGTGTTCTGTCTGCTTTACTGTCAGTATTTGCAGTGTTTTGTCTGCTTTACTATCAGTATTTACAGTGTTCTGTCTGCTTTAGTATCAGTATTTACAGTGTTCTGTCTGCTTTGCTATCAGTATTTACTGTGATTTTGTCTGCTTTACTATCAGTATTTCCAGTGTTTTGTCTGCTTTACTATCAGTATTTGCAGTGTTCTGTCTGCTTTACTATCAGTGTTTGCAGTGCTCTCTCTGCTTTACTATCAGTATTTGCAGTGTTCTGTCTGCTGTACTATCAGTATTTACAGTGTTCTGTCTGCTTTACTATCAGTATTTACAGTGTTTTGTCTGCTTTACTATCAGTATTTCCAGTGATTTTGTCTGCTTTACTATCAGTATTTGCAGTGTTTTGTCTGCTTTACTATCAGTATTTCCAGTGATTTTGTTTGCTTTACTATCAGTATTTGCAGTGTTTTGTCTGCTGTACTATCATTATTTACAGTGTTTTGTCTGCTTTACTATCAGTATTTACAGTGATTTTGTCTGCTTTACTATCAGTATTTGCTGTGTTCTGTCTGCTGTACTATCAGTATTTGCAGTGTTCTGTCTGCTTTACTATCAGTATTTCCAGTGATTTTGTTTGCTTTACTATCAGTATTTGCAGTGTTTTGTCTGCTGTACTATCATTATTTACAGTGTTTTGTCTGCTTTACTATCAGTATTTACAGTGATTTTGTCTGCTTTACTATCAGTATTTGCTGTGTTCTGTCTGCTGTACTATCAGTATTTGCAGTGTTCTGTCTGCTTTACTATCAGTATTTGCCGTGTTCTGTCTGCTTTACTAACAGTGTTTGCAGTGTTTTGTCTGCTTTACTATCAGTGTTTACAGTGTTCTGTCTCCTTTACTATCATTATTTACAGTGTTCTGTCTGCTTTACTATCAGTATTTGCAGTGTTCTGTCTGCTTTACTATCAGTGTTTGCAGTGTTCTGTCTGCTTTACTATCAGTATTTGCAGTGTTTTGTCTGTTTTACTATCAGTTTTTGCAGTGTTCTGTCTGCTTTACTATCAGTATTTGCAGTGTTTTGTCTGCTTTACTATCAGTATTTACAGTGTTCTCTCTGCTTTACTATCAGTATTTGCAGTGTTCTGTCTGCTTTACTATCAGTGTTTGCAGTGTTTTGTCTGCTTTAGTATCAGTATTTGCAGTGTTTTGTCTGCTTTACTATCAGTATTTTCAGTGTTCTGTCTGCTTTACTGTCAGTACTTACAGTGTTCTGTCTGCTTTACTATCAGTATTTGCAGTGTTCTGTCTGCTGTACTATCAGTATTTGCAGTGTTCTGTCTGCTTTACTATCAGTATTTACAGTGTTCTGTCTGCTTTACTATCAGTATTTGCAGTGTTCTGTCTGCTTTACTATCAGTATTTACTGTGTTCTGTCTGCTTTACTAACAGAATTTGAAGTGTTCTGTCTGCTGTACTATCAGTATTTGCAGTGTTCTGTCTGCTTTACTATCAGTATTTACAGTGTTCTGTCTGCTGTACTATCAGTATTTGCAGTGTTCTGTCTGCTTTATTATCAGTATTTACAGTGTTCTGTCTGCTTTATTATCAGTATTTGCAGTGTTTTGTATGCTTTACTATCAGTACTTACAGTGTTCTGTCTGCTTTACTATCGGTATTTACAGTGTTCTGTCTGCTTTACTATCAGTATTTGTAGTGTTCTGTCTGCTTTACTATCAGTATTTGCAGTGTTCTGCCTGCGTTACTATCAGTGTTTGCAGTGTTCTGTCTGCTTTACTATCAGTATTTACAGTGTTCTGTCTGCTTTAGTATCAGTATTTACAGTGTTCTGTCTGCTTTACTATCAGTATTTACAGTGTTCTGTCTGCTTTACTATCAGTATTTGCAGTGCTCTCTCTGCTTTACTATCAGTATTTACAGTGTTCTGTCTGCTTTACTATCAGTATTTGCAGTGTTCTGCCTGCGTTACTATCAGTGTTTGCAGTGTTCTGTCTGCTTTACTATCAGTATTTGCAGTGTTCTGACTGCTTTACTATCAGTATTTACAGTGTTCTGTTTGCTGTACTATCAGTATTTACAGTGATTTTGTCTGCTTTACTATCAGTATTTGCAGTGTTCTGTCTGCTTTACTATCAGTATTTGCAGTGTTCTGCCTGCATTACTATCAGTGTTTGCAGTGTTCTGTCTGCTTTACTATCAGTATTTGCACTGTTCTGTCTGCTTTAGTATCAGTATTTGCAGTGTTCTGTCTGCTTTACTATCAGTATTTGCAGTGCTCTCTCTGCTTTACTATCAGTATTTGCAGTGTTCTGTCTGCTTTACTATCAGTATTTACAGTGTTCTGTCTGCTGTACTATCAGTATTTGCAATGTTCTGTCTGCTGTACTATCAGTATTTATAGTGTTCTGTCTGCTTTACTATCAGTATTTGCAGTGTTCTGTCTGCTTTACTATCAGTATTTACAGTGTTCTGTCTGCTTTACTATCATAGAACATAGAACATAGAACATAGAAGGATACAGCGCAGTACAGGCCCTTCGGCCCTCGATGTTGCGCCGACCGAATCCTACCTAACCTATACTAGCCCAATAACTTCCAAATGCCTATCCAATGCCCGCTTAAATGACCATAAAGAAGGAGAGTTCACCACTGATACGGGCAGGGCATTCCATGAACTCACAACCCGCTGTGTGAAGAATCTACCCCTAACATCTGTCCTATACCTACCACCCCTTAATTTAAAGCTATGTCCCCTAGTAACACCTGACTCCATTAGCGGTAAAAGGTTCTTAGTATCTACCCTATCTAAACCCCTAATCATCTTATACACTTCTATCAGATCTCCCCTAAACCTTCTCTTCTCCAATGAGAACAGCCCCAAGTGCCTCAGCCTTTCCTCATAAGATTTTCCTACCATTCCAGGCAACATCCTGGTAAACCTCCTCTGCACTCGTTCTAAAGCTTCCACATCCTTCCTATAGTATGGCGACCAAAACTGCACACAATACTCCAGATGAGGCCGCACCAGAGTCTTATACAACTGCAACATGACCTCAGGACTCCGGAACTCAATTCCTCTGCCAATAAAGCCCAGTACACCATATGCCTTCCTCACAGCACTATTTACCTGGGTGGCAACTTTCAGAGATCTGTGTACATGGACACCAAGATCCCTCTGCTCATCCACACTACCAAGTAGCCTACCATTAGCCCAGTAATCCATCATCTTGTTATTCCTACCAAAGTGAACGACTTCGCACTTAGCTACATTGAATTCCATTTGCCACATTTCCGCCCAGCTCTGCAACGTATCTATATCCCGCTGTAACCTACCACTTCCTTCCTCACTATCCACAACTCCACCGACTTTTGTATCATCCGCAAACTTGCTTACCCAGCTTTCAAGTCCTTCCTCTAGATCATTTATAAAGATAACAAAAAGCAATGGTCCCAAAACAGATCCTTGTGGTACACCGCTAGTAACTGCGCTCCAAGATGAACATAATCCATCAACTACTACCCTCTGTCTCCTTCCAGCCAGCCAATTCCTAATCCAAACCTCTAATGTATCCTCAATGCCATACCTCCGAAGTTTTAGCATTAGCCTACCATGGGGAACCTTATCGAACGCCTTACTAAAATCCATATACACAACATCTACTGCTTTACCCTCATCCACTTCCTTGGTCACCTTCTCAAAGAACTCAATAAGGTTTGTGAGGCACGACCTGCCCTTCACAAAACCATGCTGGCTATCCCTGATCACGTTATTCCTACCCAGATGTTCATAAATCTTATCCCTTACCATTCTCTCTAAGACTTTGCCCACCACTGAAGTCAGACTCACTGGCCTATAGTTACTAGGGCTATCCCTACTCCCTTTCTTGAACAATGGGACCACATTCGCTATCCTCCAGTCCTCTGGTACTATTCCTGTTGACAACGATGACATAAAAATCCAGGCCAATGGCTCTGCTATCTCCTCCCTAGCTTCCCATAGGATCCTGGGGTAAATGCCATCAGGCCCAGGAGACTTATCTATATTCATCCTTTCCAATATTCCCAAAACCTCTTCCCTGCATATTTCCAGGGCATCCATTCTAATTATTTGTGATTCCATATTCACATCAGCAACAGTGTCCTGTTCCTGAGTGAATACTGATGAAAAGTACTGATTTAATGTCTCTCCAATCTCCTCCGCCTCCACACACAACTTCCCACTACTATCCTTGACTGGACCGATACCTACCCTAGTCATCCTTTTATTCTTGACATACCTATAGAAAGCCTTTGGGTTTTCCCTAATCCTACCAGCTAAAGACTTTTCATGTCCCCTTCTCGCTTTTCTTAGCTCCCTCTTTAGCTCCTTCCTGGCTACCTTATAACTCTCAATCGCCCCAACTGAACCTTCACGCCTCATCTTTACATATGCCGCCTTCTTCCCTTTCACAAGGGACTCCAATTCCTTACTAAACCACGGCTGCCTCACAAGGCCCTTTACACCATGCCTGACTGGTACATACCTATCGAGGACACGCAGTAGCTGCTCCTTGAACACTCCCCACATCTCATTAGTGTTCTTCTCTTGAAGCCTGTTTTTCCAATCCACACATCCTAAGTCATGCCTCACTGCATCATAATTTCCCTGCCCCCAGCTATAGCTCTTGCCCTGCGGCACACGATTATCCCTCTCCATCACTAAAGTAAAAGTCACCGAGTTGTGGTCACTGTCCCCGAAGTGCTCACCTACCTCCAAGTCTAACACCTGGCCTGGTTCATTACCTAGAAACAAATCCAGTATAGCCTCACCTCTTGTTGGCCTGTCGACATATTGTGTCAGGAAACCCTCCTGCACACATTGTACAAACACCGACCCATCTAATGAACTCGAGCTATAGCTCTCCCAGTCAATATCTGGGAAGTTAAAGTCCCCCATAACAACCACCCTGCTACCTTCACTCTTTTCCTGAATCATCCTCGCAATATTATCCTCTACTTCTCTCGGACTATTAGGAGGCCTGTAGAAAACACCTAACAGGGTGACCTCACCTTTCCTATTTCTAACCTCAGCCCAAACTACCTCAGATGGCAAGTCCTCTTCCATCGTCCATTCCACTGCTGTGATACTGCCTTTGACAAGTAATGCCACGCCTCCCCCTTTTTTACCCCCATGTCTGATCCTACTAAAACATTTGAACCCTGGAACGTGCAACAGCCATTCTTGTCCCTGTTCTACCCACGTCTCTGTAATGGCCACAACATCGAAGTCCCAGGTACCAACCCACGCTGCAAGTTCACCTACCTTATTCCTTATACTTCTGGCATTGAAGTATACACACTTCAATCCACCTTTCTGGTTCCAGTCACCCTCCTTCGAGATCGCTGCATTATTCCTAACCTCCCTACACTCAAGGTCCTGCACCCTAAAGCTACAGTCCTGGTTCCCATGCCCCCGCGGAGTTAGTTTAAACCCTCCCAAAGAGCACTAGCAAACCTCCCCCCAAGGATACTGGTGCCCCTCAGGTTCAAGTGTAGACCATCCTTTTTATAGGATGGTCAGTATCAGTATTTTATCAGTATTTGCAGTGCTCTCTCTGCTTTACTATCTGTATTTGCAGTGCTCTCTCTGCTTTACTATCAGTATTTGCAGTGTTCTGTCTGCTTTACAATCAGTATTTACAGTGTTCTGTCTGCTGTACTATCAGTATTTACAGTGTTCTGTCTGCTGTACTATCAGTATTTGCAGTGTTCTGTCTGCTTTACTATCAGTATTTGCAGTGCTCTCTCTGCTTTACTATCAGTATTTACAGTGTTCTGTCTGCTTTACTATCAGTATTTGCAGTGTTCTGTCTGCTTTACTATCAGTATTTGCAATGCTCTCTCTGCTTTACTATCAGTATTTGCAATGTTCTGTCTGCTTTACTATCAGTATTTACAGTGTTCTGTCTGCTGTACTATCAGTATTTGCAGTGTTCTGTCTGCTTTACTATCAGTATTTGCAGTGCTCTCTCTGCTTTACTATCAGTATTTACAGTGTTCTGTCTGCTTTACGATCAGTATTTGCAGTGTTCTGTCTGCTTTACTTTCAGTATTTGCAGTGTTTTGTCTGCTGTACTATCAGTATTTACAGTGTTCTGTCTGCTTTACTGTCAGTATTTACAGTGTTCTGTCTGCTTTACTATCAGTATTTGCAGTGTTCTGTCTGCTTTACTATCAGTATTTGAAGTGTTCTGTCTGCTTTACTATCAGTATTTGCAGTGTTCTGTCTGCTTTACTATCAGTATTTGCAGTGTTCTGTCTACTTTGCTATCAGTATTTGCAGTGTTTTGTCTGCTTTACTATCAGTATTTGCAGTGTTCTGTCTGCTTTAGTATCAGTATTTACAGTGTTCTGTCTGCTTTACTATCAGTATTTACAGTGTTTTGTCTGCTTTACTGTCAGTATTTACAGTGTTCTGTCTGCTTTACTATCAGTATTTGCAGTGCTCTCTCTGCTTTACTATCAGTATTTACAGTGTTCTGTCTGCTTTACTATCAGTATTTGCAGTGCTCTCTCTGCTTTACTATCAGTATTTACAGTGTTCTGTCTGCTTTACTATCAGTATTTGCAATGCTCTCTCTGCTTTACTATCAGTATTTGCAATGTTCTGTCTGCTTTACTATCAGTATTTACAGTGTTCTGTCTGCTGTACTATCAGTATTTGCAGTGTTCTGTCTGCTGTACTATCAGTATTTACAGTGTTCCGTCTGCTTTACTATCAGTATTTGCAGTGCTCTCTCTGCTTTACTATCAGTATTTACAGTGTTCTGTCTGCTTTACTATCAGTATTTGCAGTGTTCTGTCTGCTTTACTTTCAGTATTTGCAGTGTTTTGTCTGCTGTACTATCAGTATTTACAGTGTTCTGTCTGCTTTACTGTCAGTATTTACAGTGTTCTGTCTGCTTTACTATCAGTATTTGCAGTGTTCTGTCTGCTTTACTATCAGTATTTACAGTGTTCTGTCTGCTTTACTATCAGTATTTGCAGTGTTTTGTCTGCTTTACTATCAGTATTTGCAGTGTTCTGTCTGCTTTAGTATCAGTATTTACAGTGTTCTGTCTGCTTTACTATCAGTATTTACAGTGTTTTGTCTGCTTTACTATCAGTACTTACAGTGTTCTGTCGGCTTTACTATCGGTATTTACAGTGTTCTGTCTGCTTTACTATCATTATTTGTAGTGTTCTGCCTGCTTTACTATCATTATTTGCAGTGTTCTGTCTGCTTTACTATCAGTATTTGCAGTGTTCTGTCTGCTTTACTGTCAGTATTTACAGTGTTCTGTCTGCTTTACTATCAGTATTTGCAGTGCTCTCTCTGCTTTACTATCAGTATTTACAGTGTTCTGTCTGATTTACTATCAGTATTTGCTGTGTTCTGTCCGCTTTACTATCAGTATTCGCAGTGTTCTGCCTGCGTTACTATCAGTGTTTGCAGTGTTCTGTCTGCTTTACTATCAGTATTTGCAGTGGTTTGTCTGCTTTACTATCAGTATTTGCAGTGTTCTGTCTGCTTTAGTATCAGTATTTACAGTGTTCTTTCTGCTTTACTATCAGTATTTGCAGTGCTCTCTCTGCTTTACTATCAGTATTTGCAGTGTTCTGTCTGCTTTACTATCAGTATTTACAGTGTTCTGTCTGCTTTACTATCAGTATTTGCAGTGTTCTGTCTGCTGTACTATCAGTATTTACAGTGTTCTGTCTCCTTTACTATCAGTATTTACAGTGTTCTGTCTGCTTTACTATCAGTATTTACAGTGTTCTGTCTGCTTTACTATCAGTATTTGCAGTGTTCTGTCTGCTTTACTATCAGTATTTACACTGTTTTTCGCCAACCTCCGTGCCGACCTCTACGCCGACCTCTGCACTGACCTCTGCGCCAACCTCTGCACTGACCTCTACACCTCTGACGCTAAACGCCAACTCAAGGACACCTCTTCCTACTGCTCCCTTGACCATGACCCCACCCCCCATCACCAAACCATCATCTCCCAGACCATACTGAACCTCATCACCTCAGGAGATCTCCCACCCACAGCTTCCAACCTCATAGTCCGGGAACCCCGCACTGCCCGGTTCTACCTCCTTCCCAAGATCCACAAGCCTGACCACCCTGGCCGACCCATTGTCTCAGCATGCTCCTGCCCCACTGAACTCATCTCTACCTACCTCGACATGGTCCTATCCCCCCTAGTCCAGGAACTCCCCACATACGTTCGAGACACCACCCACACCCTCCACCTCCTCCAAGACTTCAGTTTCTCCGGCCCCCAACGCCTCATCTTCACCATGGATATCCAATCCCTCTACACCTCCATCCGCCATGACCAGGGCCTCCAAGCCCTCCGTTTCTTCCTCTCCAGACGTCCCCAATAGTACCCTTCCACCGACACTCTCATTTGTCTGGCCGTTCTGTCTGCTTTACTGTCAGTATTTGCAGTGCTCCCTCTGCTTTACTATCAGTATTTACAGTGTTCTGTCTGCTTTACTATCAGTATTTACAGTGTTCTGTCTGCTTTATTATCAGTATTTACAGTGTTTTGTATGCTTTACTATCAGTACTTCCAGTGTTCTGTCTGCTTTACTATCGGTATTTACAGTGTTCTGTCTGCTTTACTATCAGTATTTGTAGTGTTCTGCCTGCTTTACTATCAGTATTTGCAGTGTTTGTCTGCTTTACTATCACTATTTGCAGTGTTCTGTCTGCTTTACTATCAGTATTTACAGTGCTCTCTCTGCTTTACTATCAGTATTTGCAGTGTTCTGTCTGCTTTACTATCAGTATTTGCAGTGCTCTCTCTGCTTTACTATCAGTATTTACAGTGTTCTGTCTGCTTTACTATCAGTATTTGCAGTGTTCTGCCTGCGTTACTATCAGTGTTTGCAGTGTTCTGTCTGCTATACTATCAGTATTTGCACTGTTCTGTCTGCTTTAGTATCAGTATTTACAGTGTTCTGTCTGCTTTACTATCAGTATTTACAGTGTTCTGTCTGCTTTACTATCAGTATTTGCAGTGCTCTCTCTGCTTTACTATCAGTATTTGCAGTGTTCTGTCTGCTTTACTATCAGTATTTACAGTGTTCTGTCTGCTGTACTATCAGTATTTGCAGTGTTCTGTCTGCTTTACTATCAGTATTTGCAGTGCTCTCTCTGCTTTACTATCAGTATTTACAGTGTTCTGTCTGCTTTACTATCAGTATTTACAGTGTTCTGTCTGCTGTACTATCAGTATTTACAGTGATTTTGTCTGCTTTACTATCAGTATTTGCAGTGCTCTGTCTGCTTTACTATCAGTATTTGCAGTGTTCTGTCTGCTTTACTATCAGTATTTACAGTGTTCTGTCTGCTGTACTATCAGTATTTGCAGTGTTCTGTCTGCTGTACTATCAGTATTTATAGTGTTCTGTCTGCTTTACTATCAGTATTTGCAGTGTTCTGCATGCGTTACTATCAGTGTTTGCAGTGTTCTGTCTGCTTTACTATCAGTATTTGCACTGTTCTGTCTGCTTTAGTATCAGTATTTGCAGTGTTCTGTCTGCTTTACTATCAGTATTTGCAGTGCTCTCTCTGCTTTACTATCAGTATTTGCAGTGTTCTGTCTGCTTTACAATCAGTATTTACAGTGTTCTGTCTGCTGTACTATCAGTATTTGCAGTGTTCTGTCTGCTGTACTATCAGTATTTACAGTGTTCTGTCTGCTTTACTATCAGTATTTGCAGTGCTCTCTCTGCTTTACTATCAGTATTTACAGTGTTCTGTCTGCTTTACTATCAGTATTTGCAATGCTCTCTCTGCTTTACTATCAGTATTTGCAATGTACTGTCTGCTTTACTATCAGTATTTACAGTGTTCTGTCTGCTGTACTATCAGTATTTGCAGTGTTCCGTCTGCTTTACTATCAGTATTTGCAGTGCTCTCTCTGCTTTACTATCAGTATTTACAGTGTTCTGTCTGCTTTACTATCAGTATTTGCAGTGTTCTGTCTGCTTTACTTTCAGTATTTGCAGTGTTTTGTCTGCTGTACTATCAGTATTTACAGTGTTCTGTCTGCTTTACTGTCAGTATTTACAGTGTTCTGTCTGCTTTACTATCAGTATTTGCAGTGTTCTGTCTGCTTTACTATCAGTATTTACAGTGTTCTGTCTGCTTTACTATCAGTATTTGCAGTGTTTTGTCTGCTTTACTATCAGTATTTGCAGTGTTCTGTCTGCTTTAGTATCAGTATTTACAGTGTTCTGTCTGCTTTACTATCAGTATTTACAGTGTTTTGTCTGCTTTACTATCAGTACTTACAGTGTTCTGTCGGCTTTACTGTCGGTATTTACAGTGTTCTGTCTGCTTTACTATCATTATTTGTAGTGTTCTGCCTGCTTTACTATCAGTATTTGCAGTGTTCTGTCTGCTTTACTATCAGTATTTGCAGTGTTCTGTCTGCTTTACTGTCAGTATTTACAGTGTTCTGTCTGCTTTACTATCAGTATTTGCAGTGCTCTCTCTGCTTTACTATCAGTATTTACAGTGTTCTGTCTGATTTACTATCAGTATTTGCTGTGTTCTGTCCGCTTTACTATCAGTATTCGCAGTGTTCTGCCTGCGTTACTATCAGTGTTTGCAGTGTTCTGTCTGCTTTACTATCAGTATTTGCAGTGGTTTGTCTGCTTTACTATCAGTATTTGCAGTGTTCTGTCTGCTTTAGTATCAGTATTTACAGTGTTCTTTCTGCTTTACTATCAGTATTTGCAGTGCTCTCTCTGCTTTACTATCAGTATTTGTAGTGTTCTGTCTGCTTTACTATCAGTATTTACAGTGTTCTGTCTGCTTTACTATCAGTATTTGCAGTGTTCTGTCTGCTGTACTATCAGTATTTACAGTGTTCTGTCTCCTTTACTATCAGTATTTACAGTGTTCTGTCTGCTTTACTATCAGTATTTACAGTGTTCTGTCTGCTTTACTATCAGTATTTGCAGTGTTCTGTCTGCTTTACTATCAGTATTTACACTGTTTTTCGCCAACCTCCGTGCCGACCTCTACGCCGACCTCTACACCGACCTCTGCGCCGACCTCTGCGCCGACCTCTGCACTGACCTCTGCGCCAACCTCTGCACTGACCTCTACACCTCTGACGCTAAACGCCAACTCAAGGACACCTCTTCCTACTGCTCCCTTGACCATGACCCCACCCCCCATCACCAAACCATCATCTCCCAGACCATACTGAACCTCATCACCTCAGGAGATCTCCCACCCACAGCTTCCAACCTCATAGTCCGGGAACCCCGCACTGCCCGGTTCTACCTCCTTCCCAAGATCCACAAGCCTGACCACCCTGGCCGACCCATTGTCTCAGCATGCTCCTGCCCCACTGAACTCATCTCTACCTACCTCGACATGGTCCTATCCCCCCTAGTCCAGGAACTCCCCACATACGTTCGAGACACCACCCACACCCTCCACCTCCTCCAAGACTTCAGTTTCTCCGGCCCCCAACGCCTCATCTTCACCATGGATATCCAATCCCTCTACACCTCCATCCGCCATGACCAGGGCCTCCAAGCCCTCCGTTTCTTCCTCTCCAGACGTCCCCAATAGTACCCTTCCACCGACACTCTCATTTGTCTGGCCGTTCTGTCTGCTTTACTGTCAGTATTTGCAGTGCTCTCTCTGCTTTACTATCAGTATTTACAGTGTTCTGTCTGCTTTACTATCAGTATTTACAGTGTTCTGTCTGCTTTATTATCAGTATTTACAGTGTTTTGTATGCTTTACTATCAGTACTTCCAGTGTTCTGTCTGCTTTACTATCGGTATTTACAGTGTTCTGTCTGCTTTACTATCAGTATTTGTAGTGTTCTGCCTGCTTTACTATCAGTATTTGCAGTGTTTGTCTGCTTTACTATCACTATTTGCAGTGTTCTGTCTGCTTTACTATCAGTATTTACAGTGCTCTCTCTGCTTTACTATCAGTATTTGCAGTGTTCTGTCTGCTTTACTATCAGTATTTGCAGTGCTCTCTCTGCTTTACTATCAGTATTTACAGTGTTCTGTCTGCTTTACTATCAGTATTTGCAGTGTTCTGCCTGCGTTACTATCAGTGTTTGCAGTGTTCTGTCTGCTATACTATCAGTATTTGCACTGTTCTGTCTGCTTTAGTATCAGTATTTACAGTGTTCTGTCTGCTTTACTATCAGTATTTACAGTGTTCTGTCTGCTTTACTATCAGTATTTGCAGTGCTCTCTCTGCTTTACTATCAGTATTTGCAGTGTTCTGTCTGCTTTACTATCAGTATTTACAGTGTTCTGTCTGCTGTACTATCAGTATTTGCAGTGTTCTGTCTGCTTTACTATCAGTATTTGCAGTGCTCTCTCTGCTTTACTATCAGTATTTACAGTGTTCTGTCTGCTTTACGATCAGTATTTGCAGTGTTCTGTCTGCTTTACTATCAGTATTTACAGTGTTCTGTCTGCTGTACTATCAGTATTTACAGTGATTTTGTCTGCTTTACTATCAGTATTTGCAGTGCTCTGTCTGCTTTACTATCAGTATTTGCAGTGTTCTGTCTGCTTTACTATCAGTATTTACAGTGTTCTGTCTGCTGTACTATCAGTATTTGCAGTGTTCTGTCTGCTGTACTATCAGTATTTATAGTGTTCTGTCTGCTTTACTATCAGTATTTGCAGTGTTCTGCATGCGTTACTATCAGTGTTTGCAGTGTTCTGTCTGCTTTACTATCAGTATTTGCACTGTTCTGTCTGCTTTAGTATCAGTATTTGCAGTGTTCTGTCTGCTTTACTATCAGTATTTGCAGTGCTCTCTCTGCTTTACTATCAGTATTTGCAGTGTTCTGTCTGCTTTACAATCAGTATTTACAGTGTTCTGTCTGCTGTACTATCAGTATTTGCAGTGTTCTGTCTGCTGTACTATCAGTATTTACAGTGTTCTGTCTGCTTTACTATCAGTATTTGCAGTGCTCTCTCTGCTTTACTATCAGTATTTACAGTGTTCTGTCTGCTTTACTATCAGTATTTGCAATGCTCTCTCTGCTTTACTATCAGTATTTGCAATGTTCTGTCTGCTTTACTATCAGTATTTACAGTGTTCTGTCTGCTGTACTATCAGTATTTGCAGTGTTCTGTCTGCTGTACTATCAGTATTTACAGTGTTCCGTCTGCTTTACTATCAGTATTTGCAGTGCTCTCTCTGCTTTACTATCAGTATTTACAGTGTTCTGTCTGCTTTACTATCAGTATTTGCAGTGTTCTGTCTGCTTTACTTTCAGTATTTGCAGTGTTTTGTCTGCTGTACTATCAGTATTTACAGTGTTCTGTCTGCTTTACTGTCAGTATTTACAGTGTTCTGTCTGCTTTACTATCAGTATTTGCAGTGTTCTGTCTGCTTTACTATCAGTATTTACAGTGTTCTGTCTGCTTTACTATCAGTATTTGCAGTGTTTTGTCTGCTTTACTATCAGTATTTGCAGTGTTCTGTCTGCTTTAGTATCAGTATTTACAGTGTTCTGTCTGCTTTACTATCAGTATTTACAGTGTTTTGTCTGCTTTACTATCAGTACTTACAGTGTTCTGTCGGCTTTACTATCGGTATTTACAGTGTTCTGTCTGCTTTACTATCATTATTTGTAGTGTTCTGCCTGCTTTACTATCAGTATTTGCAGTGTTCTGTCTGCTTTACTATCAGTATTTGCAGTGTTCTGTCTGCTTTACTGTCAGTATTTACAGTGTTCTGTCTGCTTTACTATCAGTATTTGCAGTGCTCTCTCTGCTTTACTATCAGTATTTACAGTGTTCTGTCTGATTTACTATCAGTATTTGCTGTGTTCTGTCCGCTTTACTATCAGTATTCGCAGTGTTCTGCCTGCGTTACTATCAGTGTTTGCAGTGTTCTGTCTGCTTTACTATCAGTATTTGCAGTGGTTTGTCTGCTTTACTATCAGTATTTGCAGTGTTCTGTCTGCTTTAGTATCAGTATTTACAGTGTTCTTTCTGCTTTACTATCAGTATTTGCAGTGCTCTCTCTGCTTTACTATCAGTATTTGCAGTGTTCTGTCTGCTTTACTATCAGTATTTACAGTGTTCTGTCTGCTTTACTATCAGTATTTGCAGTGTTCTGTCTGCTGTACTATCAGTATTTACAGTGTTCTGTCTCCTTTACTATCAGTATTTACAGTGTTCTGTCTGCTTTACTATCAGTATTTACAGTGTTCTGCCTGCTTTACTATCAGTATTTGCAGTGTTCTGTCTGCTTTACTATCAGTATTTACACTGTTTTTCGCCAACCTCCGTGCCGACCTCTACGCCGACCTCTACACCGACCTCTGCGCCGACCTCTGCGCCGACCTCTGCACTGACCTCTGCGCCAACCTCTGCACTGACCTCTACACCTCTGACGCTAAACGCCAACTCAAGGACACCTCTTCCTACTGCTCCCTTGACCATGACCCCACCCCCCATCACCAAACCATCATCTCCCAGACCATACTGAACCTCATCACCTCAGGAGATCTCCCACCCACAGCTTCCAACCTCATAGTCCGGGAACCCCGCACTGCCCGGTTCTACCTCCTTCCCAAGATCCACAAGCCTGACCACCCTGGCCGACCCATTGTCTCAGCATGCTCCTGCCCCACTGAACTCATCTCTACCTACCTCGACATGGTCCTATCCCCCCTAGTCCAGGAACTCCCCACATACGTTCGAGACACCACCCACACCCTCCACCTCCTCCAAGACTTCAGTTTCTCCGGCCCCCAACGCCTCATCTTCACCATGGATATCCAATCCCTCTACACCTCCATCCGCCATGACCATGGCCTCCAAGTCCTCCGTTTTTTCCTCTCCAGACGTCCCCAATAGTACCCTTCCACCGACACTCTCATTTGTCTGGCCGAACTGGTCCTCACCCTTAACAATTTCTCCTTTGAATCCTCCCACTTCCTCCAGACCAAAGGGGTAGCCATGGGCACACGTATGGGCCCCAGCTATGCCTGTCTCTTTGTTGGCTACGTAGAACAGTTGATCTTCCATAATTACACCGGCACCACTTCCCACCTCTTCCTCCGCTACATTGATGACTGCATTGGCGCCACCTCGTGCTCCCGCGAGGAGGTTGAGCAATTCATCAACTTCACCAACACATTCCACCCTGACCTTAAATTTACCTGGACCATCTCTGACACCTCCCTCCCCTTCCCGGACCTCTCCATCTCCATTAATGACAACCGACTTGACACTGACACTTTTTACAAACCCACCGACTCCCACAGCTACCTGGATTACACCTCTCCCCACCCTACCTCCTGCAAAAATTCCATCCCATATTCCGAATTCCTCCGCCTCCGCCGTATCTGCTCCCAGGAGGACCAGTTCCACCACAGAACACACCAGATGGCCTCCTTCTTTAGAGACTGCAATTTCCCTTCCCATGTGGTTAAAGATGCCCTCCAATGCATCTCGTCCACATCACGCACCTCCGCCCTCAGGGCACACCCCTCCAACCGTAACAAGGACAGAACGCCCCTGGTGCTCACCTTCTGCCCTACAAACCTTTGCGTAAACCAAATCATCCGCCGACATTTCCGCCACCTACAAAAAGATCCCACCACCAGGGATATATTTCCCTCCCCACCCCTTTCCGCTTTCCGCAAAGACAGTTCCCTCCGTGACTACCTGGTCAGGTCCACGCCCCCCTACGACCCACCCTCCCATCCTGGCACATTCCCCTGCCATCACAGGAACTGTAAAACCTGTGCCCACACCTCCTCCCTCACCTCTATCCAAGGCCCTAAAGGAGCCTTCCACATCCAGCAAAGTTTTACCTGCACATCCACTAATATCATTTATTGTATCCATTGCTCCCGATGCAGTCTCCTCTACATTGGGGAGACTGGGTGCCTCCTAGCAGAGCGCTTTAGGGAACATCTCCGGGACACCCACACCAATCAACCACACCACCCCGTGGCCCAACATTTCAACTCCCCCTCCCACTCTGCTGAGGACATGGAGGTCCTGGGCCTCCTTCACCGACGCTCCCTCACCACCAGACGCCTGGAGGAAGAACGCCTCATCTTCCGCCTCGGAACACTTTAGCCCCAGGGCATCAATGTGGACTTCAACAGCTTCCTCATTTCCCCTTCCCCCACCTCATCCTAGTTTCAAACTTCCAGCTCAGCACTGTCCCCATGACTTGTCCAACCTGCCTATCTTCTTTTCCACCTATCCACTCCACCCTCTCCTCCCTGACCTATCACCTTCATCCCCTCCCCCACTCACTCATTGTACGCTATGCTACTCTCTCCCCACCCCACCCTCCTCTAGCTAATCTCTCCACGCTTCCAGCTCACTGCCTTTATTCCTGATGAAGGGCTTTTGCCCAAAACGTTGATTTCGCTGCTTGTTGAATGCTGCCTGAACTGCTGTGCTCTTCCAGCACCACTGATCCAGAATCTGGTTTCCAGCATCTGCAATCATTGTTTTTACCACCGAGTCAAGGGCCCGCCCCTAAACAAGACCACGCCCCCGAGTCAAGGGCCCGCCCTAAACAAGACCACGCCCCCAACCCAGGACCACGGCCACTGAGACAAGGGCCCGCCCCCAAACAGGACCACGCCCCCAGCCCAGGACCTCTCCCTGAGACAAGGGCCCGCCCCCAAACAGGACCACGCCCCCAGCCCAGGACCACTCCCTGAGACAAGGGCCCGCCCCCAAACAAGACCACGCCCCCAGCCCAGGACCACGCCCACCGAGACAAGGGCCCGCCCCCAAACAGGACCACGCCCCCAGCCCAGGACCACTCCCTGAGACAAGGGCCCGCCCCCAAACAGGACCACGCCCCCAGCCCAAGACACGCCCCTGAGACAAGGGCCCGCCCCCAAACAGGACCACGCCCCCAGCCCAAGACACGCCCCCAGCCCAGGCCACGCCCCCGAGTGCAGGCCACCTGCGGTTGCCATGGAAACAAAAACAGTTTGAGCAAAAATACGAAAAATGTCAACATGCCGTCGCCTCCCCGTCTGTGTCTGTGTCTGTGTCTGTGTCTGTCTGGGTAAGGCGTCTGTGTCTGTGTCTGTGTCTGTCTGGGTAAGGCGTCTGTGTCTGTGTCTGTGTCTTTGTCTGTGTCTGTGTCTGTGTCTGTGTCTGTGTCTGTGTCTGTCTGGGTAAGGCGTCTGTGTCTGTGTCTGTCTAGGTAAGGCGTCTGTGTCTGTGTCTGTGTCTGTTTAGGTAAGGCGTCTGAGTCTGTGTCTGTGTCTGTGTCTGTCTGGGTAAGGCGTCTGTGTCTGTGTCTGTGTCTGTGTTTGTTTAGGTAAGGCGTCTGTGTCTGTGTCTGTGTCTGTCTGGGTAAGGCATCTGTGTCTGTGTCTGTGTCTGTGTCTGTTTAGGTAAGGCGTCTGTGTCTGTGTCTGTGTCTGTGTCTGTGTCTGTCTGGGTAAGGCATCTGTGTCTGTGTCTGTGTCTGTGTCTGTCTAGGTAAGGCGTCTGTGTCTGTGTCTGTGTCTGTGTCTGTCTGGGTAAGGCGTCTGTGTCTGTGTCTGTGTCTGTGTCTGTCTAGGTAAGGCGTCTGTGTCTGTGTCTGTGTCTGTGTCTGTCTGGGTAAGGCGTCTGTGTCTGTGTCTGTCTAGGTAAGGCGTCTGTGTCTGTGTCTGTGTCTGTCTGGGTAAGGCGTCTGCTCCCTGTCTGGGTCTGGGTAAGGAGTCCGCTTCCTGTCTGGGACTGAGACTGGCACTGGGATTTGGACTGGGTCTGGAATTGGGACTGGGACTGGGAATTGACTCCGATTGTGATTTGGACTGGGAATGGGACTGAGACTAAGACTGGGACTAGGATTAGGACTGAAACTGGGATTGGGACTGGAACTGGGACTGAGACTTGGAACGGGACTGAGACAAGGCCTGGGATTGTGACTGGGAATTGGACTGAGACTGGGATTGGTACTGGGAATGGAATTGATACTGGCATTGGGACAGGGTTTGAGATTGGGTTTGGAACAGACTGAGAGTGGGACTAAGATTAGGACTAGTATTGTGACTGAGACTGGGAATGGGACTGAGACTGGGATTGGGACTGGGAATGTGACTGAGACTGGGATTGGGACTGGGAATGGGACTGAGACAAAGACTGGGGCTGGGATTAGGACTGAAATTGGGATTGGGACTGGGACTGGTACTGAGACATGGACTAAGATTGTGACTGAGACTGGGACTGGGACTGGGTTTAGAATTGATACTGGGATTGGGACTGGGACGGAGACTGAGGCTGGGATTTGGACTGGGAATGGGACAGTGATTGGGACTGGGATTGGGACTGAGACTGGGATTTGGACTGACAGTGGGTTTGGAACTGGGAATGGGAATGGGACTGAGATTGGGATTGGGTTTGGGATTGGAAATGGGACTGAGACTGGGACTGGGACTGGGATTAGGACTAGGACTGAAACTGGGATTGGGAGTGGAACTGGTACTGAGACAGGGACTATGATTGTGACTGAGACTGGGAATGTGACTGAGACAGGAATTGGGACTGGGTTTGGGATTGGAAATGGGAATGGGACTTGGACTGAGATTGAGAATGGAACTGGGATTTGGACTGGAACTGAGACTGAAACTGGGATTGGGTCTGAAACTGGGATTGGGCTAGGGAATGGGAGTGAGATTTGGACTGGGATTAGGACTGAAATTGGGATTGGGACTGGGACTGGGGCTGGTACTGAGACAGGGACTAGGATTGTGACTGAGACTGGGAATGCGACTGAGACTGGGTTTGGGACTGGGTTTGGAATTGATACTGGGATTGGGACTGGGATTGCGACTGAGATTGGGAATGGGACTGAGACTGAGACTGGGATTGGGACTGGAATTGTGACTTGGATTGGGACTGGGACTGGGACTGGGTTTGGGACTTGGACTGAGTTGGGACTGGACCGGGACTGGGAATGAGACTAAGACTGGGATTGGGACTGGGACTGAGACTGAGATTGAGAATGGAACTGGGATTTGGACTGGAACTGAGACTGAAACTGGGATTGGGCTAGGGAATGGGAGTGGCACTGGGAATGGGACTGAGACTGGGACTGGGATTAGGACTGAGATTGGGATTGGGATTGGGACTGGGACTGGAACTGGTACTGAGACAGGGACTAGGATTGTGACTGAGACTGGGATTGGGACTGGGTTTGGAATTGATACTGGGATTGCGACTGGGACGGAGACTGAGGCTGGGATTTGGACTGGGAATGGGACAGTGATTGGGTCTGGGAGTGGGACTGGGATTGGGACTGAGACTGGGATTTGGACTGAGACTGGGATTGAGAGTGGGTTTGGGACTGGGATTGAGACTGAGACTGGGATTTGGACTGATAGTAGGTTTTGGACTGGGATTGGGAATGGGACTGAGATTGAGAGTGGGACTGTGACAGGAATTTGTGCTGGAACTGGGACAGGGATTGGGACTAGGACTGGGGCTAAGAGTGGGGCTGGGGCTTGGACAGGGATTGGGACTGAGTCTGGAAGTGGAGTTGGGATTCAGACTGGGACTAAGACTGGGATTGGGATTAGGTCTGGAACTGAAACTGGAATAGGGACTGATAATGGGACTAAGACTGGGATTGGGAATGGGTCTGAGACTGGTACTGGGACTGGAACTGGGACTGAGACAGGGACTAGGATTGTGACTGAGACTGGGATTGGGACTGAGACTGAGACTGGGACTAGGTTTGGGACTGAGATTGGGACTTGGACTGGGTTGGGACTGGACTGGGACTGGGAATGAGACTAAGACTTGGATTGGGACAGGGACTGGGACTGGGTTTGGGACTGAGATTGGGACTTGGACTGGGTTGGGACTGGACTGGGACTGGGAATGAGACTAAGACTGGGATTGCGACTGGGATTGCGACTGGGATTGGGACTGGGTCTGGGAGTGGGACTGAGACTGTAACTGGGATTGGGACTGAGACTGGGATTGGGAGTGGGACTGGGATTGGGACTGTAACTGGTATGGGACTGAGACTGGGGATTTGGACTGGGACTGGGATTGGGATTGGGATTGGGTCTGGGAGTGGGACTAAGACTGTAACTGGGATTGGGACTGAGACTGGGATTGGGACTGGGACTGGGATTGGGATTGTGATTGGGTCTGGGAGTGGGACTGGGACTGTAACTGGTATGGGACTGAGACTGGGGATTTGGACTGGGACTGGGACCGGGACTAAGAATGGGTTTGAAACTGGGATTGGGTCTGAGATTGAGAGTGGGACTATGACAGGGATTTGGGCTGGAACTGGGACTAGGATTGGTACTGAGTCTGGAACTGGAGTTGGGATTCAGACTGGGACAGAAGCTGGGATTGGAATTAGGACTGGAACTGAAACTGGAATAGGGGCTGGAATGTGGGATTGGGACCAGGCTGCATGTAGGACTGGGACTGGGACTGGGACTGGGACCAGGCTGCTTGTGGGACTGGGCCTGGGACTGGGACTGGGACCAGGCTGCATGTAGGACTGGGACTGGGACTGGGACCAGGCTGCATGTAGGACTGGGACTGAGACTGGGACTGGGACCAGGCTGCTTGTGGGACTGGGCCTGGGACTGAGCTGCATGTGGGACAGACATGTGGGTTTGAAGTACTAAGTGAGGTCATGTTGTCCCAGGTATTTCCGCATGGGCCACATTTGCAGATGAACCTTCTCATACGCTGTTTTCTGAAGTGCCAGAAGGTGATGAGCTCCAAAGTGCTGAAGTTATTCACTGGGGCTACATCAATGCACAGAATAAAACCTCAAGATTCCATTCTGACCGAATGAAGGGAAAGACTGTGCCTGCTTTGAAAAACTTGTCATTTCCAAAGAAAGGTGAGAGTGATTGCTAATATTTAAATCTCTAATAGAATGACCCCTGAGTCCATAGCAATACATTGTATAGCAACTAAACCAAATCTCAGGCTCAGTCTTACAGGAACTGGATGTAGGTTTGCTCACTGAGCTGGAAGGTTCATTTCCAGATGCTTCATCACCCTACTAGGTAACATCTTCAGTGGGCCAGTAACATTTGCGGTAAGATTGTTGGTTCTAATCTTTGCATTACCACTTCTGCTATGAGTCCAGAGATGGGTAATTAGAACAGTCTTACCGCAAATTCAACCCAAACTCTGGATCAGATATGTGGATGACACCTTTGTAATCATTAAAAACACAGAAAGAGAGAACACACACTGGAACATCAACGCCACACTCACAGGAATCCGATTCACGAGAGAGGAAGAAAAGGACAACCAGCTCCCATTCCTGGACGTGATGGTACAGAGAACACCGAACGGAGAATTCACCACGAAGGTATACAGGAAAGCCACACACACAGACCAAGTCCTGAACTACGAAAGCAACCACCCCAACACATACAAAAGAAGTTGCATCAAGACACTATTCAAAAGGGCCACAACACACTGCAGTACACCAGAACTGCAAAAAGAGGAAGAAGAACACCTATACAAGGTATTCGCCAAAACCGGATACCCGCGCAACTTTATCAACAGATGCCTAAGGGAAAGACAACGGAACGAGGACATGCCACAACCCAAAGGACTGGCCACACTCCCATACATCAGGAGCATTTCCGAACTGACAGCCAGACTGCTGTGACCACTAGGACTCATAACAGCATACAAACCAACAGCCACTCTCAGACAACAACTCACCAGGACAAAGGACCCGATACCCAGCATGAGCAAATCTAACGTAGTGTACAAAATCCCATGCAGGGACTGCACAAAACACCACATAGGACAAACAGGAAGACAACTAATGATCCGCATCCATGAACACCAATTAGTCACAAAACGACATGACCAGCTATCCTTAGTAACCACACACACAGATGACAAGCAACATGAATTCAACTGGGACAACACTTCTATTAAGGACAAGCCAAACAGAGAACAGCCAGGGAATTCCTAGAGGCATGGCATTCATCCACAGATTCAATCAATAAGCACATCGACCTGGATCCAATATACCGGCCACTGCAGCGGACAGCTGGAACTGACAACCGGAAGCAGCAGATTCAAACCACTACAAATGCCGGAGGAAAGATCACAGAAGCGCTTCATAGGAGGGGACGAAATGTTTGCAACACAAATTCCCAGCTCGGTGAACTGTCTAATATCAATGACTTGTTGTACAGTGTCTGTCCATTCATGGTCTGTTGATGAGTGAGTAAAAAGTTTTGGTGCAAAATTTCCCAGTTGTATCTACAAAGTCTGTTGTAGGCATCATTAATCATTTCTCTAAGCATTCTGCAGCTGTTTTGCTCTGCTATTATTTTGGCTAGTGGGTGTTAAGGGGAGGTTTGTATTTAAGACATTTGGGTAATACCTGTTTTCTTAGGCATTCGTGCAGAAAGTGCAGCTGTTTGCAGGTGGCACTCTGTTGGATGGCATTCGTTTCCCATTTTCAGGCCATTTTTAGCTTATTGTGCCCATAGGTCTTAGCAAGTTTTGGGAAGATTTGTAGCTCAGGTTGAGGTTCTGGATGTAGGGTTACTCACTGAGCTGGAAGGTTCATTTCCAAGACCCTATACAGACAACAAGCAAAACTAACGTCATTTCCAAAATACCATGCAAGAACTGTAACAAACACTACATTGGACAGGAGAAAGTGAGGACTGCAGATGCTGGAGATCAGAGGTAAAAATGTGTTGCTGGAAAAGCGCAGCAGGTCAGGCAGCATCCAAGGAGCAGACAGATTCCTGAAGAAGGGCTCATGCCCGAAACATCGATTCTCCTGCTTCTTGGATACTGCCTGACCTGCTGCGCTTTTCCAGCAACACATTTTCAGCTCTACATTGGACAAACAGGCAGAAAACTAGCCACAAAATGACATGACCCTCTCTCACTAGAAGCCTTACATAGGGATAAGGAAGGATACCACTTCGACTGGGACTACACATCCATCCTAGGTCAAGCCAAACAGAGACACACACGAGAATTCCTAGAAGCATGGCTTTCCACCCGGAATTCTATCAACAAACATTCCCTGAGATAAAGAGCAGGAAATGACATCACCAACCCAAAGAAACCCAGGAATTACCAGCAGCGCTTCGCCTGGAAGCCCACTGAAGATGTTACCTAATATGGTGACGAAACATCTGGAAATGAACCTTCCAGCTCAGTGAGCAAACCGACATCCAGAACCTCAACCTGAGCTACAATTCTTCTCAAAATTCACTTACAGGAACTCCTCTACTTCAGTTTTCTGCCCACACCAAAATCCCAAAAGTATTCTTTGTAAAAGGTTGCAAATAATATTTAATGTGATAGTAACCAGGGTCACTGGTCCCTCCAAGTCTTTTTGGACTTGTCAGCAGTTACCTCATTACCCATGTTGAACTCCTGTTCATTTGGCTGGAACTGCTTTCATTCATTCCATTCTTATTGCTATAACTTGACACAAAGAGGGGGAGGGCATTTATTTGTCAAATGATCAGGGTATCTGGTCAGTATGGGCAAGTTGGACTGAAAAGTCTGTTTCTATGCTGTACATCTCTGTGACTCTAAGAAATCAGAATAATACTGAGATTGTGATGAGGTAAGTGAACAGACAAAGATGATAAAATGGTGTTCAGTGTGGGAAATTGGGAAGTTATCCTTTTAACAGGAACAATACAAAAGAAGTATTCTGTCTGAATGGTGCATGATTGGAGAGGTTTGTAATGCAGGAGGAGCTAGGTGTCCGAATGCATGAATCAAGCCCGCTAGAGTGAAGAATTCCACAGATTCAGTAACCTGTGTGTGAGAGAGAGAAGAAATTCCTCCTCATCTCTCTCCTAACTGGGTGATTCAAAACTCTGAGACCTGTCCTCTCCCACAAGGAGAAACTACATGTCCAAACCTGCTCTCAGATTTGTTTCTGCTACAATAGGCCACTTCTCATTGACCCAGCAGTGGGATGGCCCCTTTTATGCTTTTTATTTCGACCGACATGGCCTAATCAAATAATGAGTGAGAAAGTAAACTCTGAGGGTTAACTTAAGTAAGCTTAATCAATCGGGCCGATGAGCCAAGAAGTGGCAGGTGGAGTTTAATTTAGATAAATGTGAGGTGCTACATTTTGGAACGACAAATCAGGGCAGGATTTGTACACTGAATTGTAAGGTTCTGGAGAGTGTTGCTGAACAAAGAGATCTTGGAGTGCAGGTTGATAGTTCCTTGAAACTGGAGTCATAGATAGGATGGTGAAGAAGATGTTTGGTATACTTGCCTTTATTGGTCAGTGCATTGAGTATATGAATTGGGATGTTAAGTTGTGGCTGTACAGGACATTTGTTTAGCCACTTTTGGAATACTGCATTCAATTCTGGTCTCCTTCATACAGGAGAAAGTGAGGACTGCAAATGCTGGAGACCAGAGTTGAGAGTGTGGTGCTGGAAAAGCACAGCAGGTCAGGCAGCATCCAAGGAGCAGGAGAATCAATGTTTAGGGCATAAGCCCTTCATCAGGAATGAAGCCTGTGGGCCGGGGGACTGAGAGATAAATGGGAGGGGGGTTGGGTTGCGGGAAAGATAACTGAGGTAGATGAAGGTGAGGGAGAAGGTGATAGATTGGAGAGGAGGGTGCAGTGGATAGATAGGAAAGGTGATGGACAGGTCAGGAGGGCAGTGCCAAGTTGGAGGCTTGGGACTGGGTTAATGTAGGGGTAGGGGAAATGAAGAAACTGGTGAAATCCACATTGATCTCATGTGTTTGCAGGATCCCAAGGTGGAATATGAGGTGTTCTTCCTCCAGGTGTCGGGTGGTTAGGGTTTGGCAGTGCAGGAGGCCCAGGACCTGCATGTCCTTGATGGAGTGGGAGGGGAGTTGAAGTATTCAGCCACAGGGTAGTGGGGTTGGTTGGTGCAGGTGTCCCAGAGATGTTCTCTGAAATGATTCGCAAGTTAGGGTCCTGTCTCCCTGATGTAGAGGAGACCACATCAGGTGCAACAGATATAGCAGATGACATTGGTGGAGGTACAGGTAAATTTCTGTTGGATGTGGAATGATCCTTTGGGGCCTTAAATGGAATTGAGAGGGGAGGTATGGGCACAGGTTTTGCACTTCCTGCGGTGGCAGGGGAAGGTGCGGGGAATGGAGTGTGGCCTGTATGGGGGAGCACGGATCTGACAAGGGAGTCATGGAGGGAATGGTCTCTCTGGAATGTGGATATGAAATGAAACAAATTAGAGGAAACCTTCAAGACCATGAATAATACCCTTACTGGCATAAAATTCACTAAAAAGGAGGAAAACAATAACAAACTGCCATTCCTAGATGTCACAGTGGAACAAACGTGCAATGGGGAACTTCAAACCAGCGTCTACAGAAAAACAACGTGTATGGACTAAATATTGGACACCCACAAAAGAAGCTGCATCAGAACATTATTTCAACGAGCCGCCACACACTGCAGCGCAGAGGGACGATGCAGAGCAGAGGAAAATCACCTAGGTATGTGAAAAGAAAAAAAAATGGTTAAGACTAAAATTGGGCCCTTGAAGACAGAAATGGGTGAATTTATTATGGGGAACAAGGAAATGACAGAAGAGTTGAATAGGTACTTTGGATCTGTCTTCACTAGGGAAGACACAAGCAATCTCCCCGATGTAATATGGCTGAAGGACCAAAGGTAATGGATGAACTGAAGAGAATTTATATTAGACAGGAAATTATATTGGATAGACTGTTAGGTCTGAAGGTTGCTAAGTCCCTGGGACCAGACGGCCTGCATCCCAGGGTACTTAAGAAGGTGGCTCTAGAAATCATGGTCGCATTGGTAATCATTTTCCAATGTTCTATCGATTCAGGATCAATTCCTGTGGATTGGAAGGTGTCTAATGTTGTTCCACTTTTCAAGAAGGGAGGGAGAGAGAAAATAGGGAATTATAGACTGGTTAGCCTGATGTCAGTGGTGGGAAAGATGCTGGAGTCAATTATAAAAGGTGGAATTACGACTCATTTGGTTACAAGTAACAGGGTAGGTCAGAGTCAGCATGGATTTATGAAGGGAAAATCGTGCTTGACTAATTTTAGATTAGATTACTTTAGATTAGATTACTTACAGTGTGGAAACTGGCCCTTCAGCCCAACAGGTCCACACTGACCCGCCGAAGCGCAACCCACCCAGACCCATTCCCCTACATTTACCCCTTCACCTAACACTACGGGCAATTTAGCATGGCCAATTCACCTGACCCGCACATCTTTGGACTGTGGGAGAAAACCGGAGCACCTGAAGGAAACCCATGCAGACACGGGGAGAATGTGCAAACTCCACACAGTCAGTCACCTGAGGCGGGAATTGAACCCAGATCTCTGGCGCTGTGAGGCAGCAGTGCTAACCACTGTGCCGCCCAATCATCTGGGATTTGTTGGGGATGTAACTATGAAGATGGACAAGGAAGAGCCAGCTCATGAAGTGTACCTGGACTTTCAGAAAGTCTTTGATAAAGTCCCACAATAGGAGATTACTGAACAAATTTAGGGCACATGGTATTGAGGGTAAAATACTGACTTGGATTGAGAATTGGTTGGCTGGCAGGAAGCAAAGAGTGGTGATAAACGGATCCCTTTCGGAATAGCAGGTGGTGACCAGTGGGCTACCACAAGGTTCGGTGCTGGGACAGCAGCTGTTTACGATGTTCATTACTGATATAGATGAAGGCATTAATAGTAACATTACAAATTTGCTGATGACACAATGGGTGGCAGGGTGAAATGTGTGGAGGATGTTAGGAGAATACAGGGTGATTTGGACAGGCTAGGTGAGTGGACAGATGAATGACAGATGCAGTTTAATGTGGATAGATTTGTGGTTATCCCCTTTGGTTGCAAGAACAGGAAGGCAGATTACTGTCTAAAAGGTGTCAGGTTAGGTAAAGGGGAAGTACAACGAGATCTAGGTGTTGTTGTACATCAATCAATGAAGGTAAGCATGCAGGTACAGTAGGCAGTGAAGAAAGCTAATAGCATGCTGTCCTTCATAACAAGAGGAATTGAGTATAGAAGCAAAAGATCCTTCTGTAGCTGTACAGGGCCCTGATGAGACTGCACCTGGAATATTGTGCGCAGTTTTGGTCTCCAAATTTGAGGAAGGACATTCTGGCTATTGAGGGAATGCAGCGTAGGTTCACGAGGTCAATTCCCAGAATGGTGGAACTACCATTTGTTGAAAGATTGGAGCAACTGGGCTTGTATACCCTTGAGTTTAGAAGGTTGAGAGGGGATCTGATTGAGATGTATAAGATTATGAAAGGATTGGACACTCTGGAGGCAGGGAGCATTTTTCCGCTGATGGGTGAGTCCAGAACCAGGGGACACAATTTAAAAATAAGGGGTAGGCCATTTAGAACAGAGATGAGGAGAAACTTCTTCGCCCAGAGAGTGGTGAGTGTGTGGACTGCTCTGCCCCAGAAGACTGTGGAGGCCCAGTCTCTGGATACTTTCAAGAAAGAGTTGGCTAGAGCTCTTAAGGATAGTGGGATCAAGGGTTATCGGGATAAGGCAGGAACAGGATACTGATTGAGAATGATCAGCCATGATCATAATGAATGGTGGCGCTGGCTTGAAGAACCGAATGGTCTACTCCTGCACCTATTGTCTATTGCCTATACAATGTATTCAAAAAGAATGGGTACTCAATGAACACGGTCCGTGATTTCTCAGCAACAAACCCAAACAAGCAAACAAAATGGGTCCCCTACATCAAATCCTGCCAGACTACTCAGACCCCTTGCCATCATGGTAGCCCACAAACCCACCAACACACTAAAACAGCAGCTAATGATTTTGAAAGATCCTATAGAGACAACAAGCAAAACTAATGTCATTTACAAAATACTGTGCAAGGACTGTAACAAACACTACATTGGACAAACAGGCAGAAAACTAGCCACCAGGGTATGTGAACCTCCTTTTTTCTAGTGAAAATAAACCTAACCTATTCAACCTCTCTTCATAGCGAGCACCTTCCATACCAAGCAACATCCTCGAAAACCTTCTCTGCACCCTCTCCAAAGCGTCCACATCCTTTTGGTAATGTGATGACCAGAACTGTACACAGTATTCTAAATGCAGCTGAACCAATGTCTTTTACAATTTTAACATGACTTGTCAGCTCTTATACTCAATATCCCGTCCAATGAAGACATCTCATGTTTCATATCTGCCACCTGTCAGCAACATTATCAGAAAGCAGCACTAACTTTCATACAAACACCACTAATGCTCATCTCATCCTCCCCATCATCTCTCTCTGGACTCCTCATTATTAAGACCATAAGGCCAAAAGACATAGGAGTAGAAGCAAGGCCATTCGGCCCATCGAGTCCACTCCACAATTTAATCATGGCTGATGGGCATTTCAATTCCACTTACCTGCATTCTCCCCATATCCCTTAATTTCTTGCGAGATCAAGATTTTATCAAATTGCCTTGAAGACACCGGCCTCCACTGCACTCTGTGGCAATGAATTCCACAGGCCCACCACTCTCTGGCTGAAGAAATGTCTCCTCATTTCTGTTCTAAATTCACCCCCTCTAATTTTGAGTCCTAATGGTAGATGGAGTTTAATCTGGACAAATGTGAGGGTGATGCATTTTGGAAGGTCAAGTACAGGTAGAAATTATACAGTGAACGGAAGAACCCTTAGGGGTATTGATATGCAGAGGGATCTGGATGTGGAGGTCCACAGATCACTGAAGGTGGCAGGACAGATAGATAAGGCAGTTAAAAATGTCCATGGCATGCTTGCCTCCATGAAAGTTGAGTATAAGGATAGACAAGTTATGCTGCAGCTCTATAGAACATTAGTTCGGCCACACTTGGAATATTGCATGCATATCTGGTCATTACTTACCAGAAGGATGTGGATGCTTTGGAGAGGGTACAGAGAAGGTTTACCAGGATGTTGCCTGGTACAGGGGATTTTCGCTCTGAAGAAAATTTGGATAGACTGGGTTTGTTTTCACTGGAATGCAGGAGGTTGAGGGGTGACCTGATAGAAGTTTATAAGGTTGTGAATGGCATGGATAGAGTGGGAAGTATGATGCTCTTTCCCAGGGTAGAGGAGTCAATTACTTTGAGATATGGGTTTAGGGTGCGAGGGGGTAAGTTTAAAAGAGATGTGCAAAGCACGTTTTTCACAGAAAGGGTGTTGACTGCCTGGAACATGCTGCCAGAGGAGATGGTCGAAGCAGACACAATAGCAGCTTTCAAGAAGAACCTGGAAGATTACATGACTGAGATGGGAATAGAGAGATACAGATCCTGTAAGTGAAGACAGTTTTAGTATGGAAGGGCAAAATGTGTTGGCGCAGGCTTCCAAGTCCGAAGGTACTGTTCCTGTGTGGTATTGTTCTTTGTTCTTTGTTCAACATGCAGTACTGAAGGAGCAGACATTTTCCTCCAAGTCCATGTTAGGAAGCTGGAAGCCACTGTTTTTGATCCTCTTTCCAAACTCTCTCCCTTAGTCACTGGTTAGATTGGCAGGGGTATGAGATCCTTAACAGCAGGAAGGCAAGTGCAAGGCTGGAAGGAGATACAGGAATCAGAAATAGTAAGTTGAAGAGACAGGACAGTCTGGAACACAACAGGGAGTAAGGAATGTCTGTTGAATTAAGTTGCATCTATTTCAATGCAAGAGAGCAACAGGTAAGGCCGACGAACTCGGCGTGGATAGGCACGTGGGACTGAGACATTACAGCCATTACAGAAACATGACTAAGGGAGGGACAGGACTGGCAGCTTAATGTGCCAGGGTGCAGGTGCTTCCAGCCAGGCAGAGGTGGTGATTCTCTTTTGCATCCTTTCCATTGCAAGCACATCCCCCCTATAATGTGGATTCCAGAGTTGCACATAATACTCTAGCTGTGGTTTAACCAATGTCGTATACAGTTTCAGCAGCAACTCCCTGCTTTTAACCTCCATGCTTTGACTAATAAGGGCAAGTAGGAGAAAGTGAGGTCTGCAGATGCTGAAGATCAGAGCTGAAAATGTGTTGCTGGAAAAGCGCAGCAGGTCAGGCAGCATCCAAGGAACAGGAAATTCGACATTTTGGGCATAAGCCCTTCTTCAGGAATGAGGGCTGAAGAAGGGCTTATGCCCGAAACGTCGAATTTCCTGTTCCTTGGATGCTGCCTGACCTGCTGCGCTTTTCCAGCAACACATTTCCAGCTCTAATAAGGGCAAGTATCCCATATGACTCATTAACCACTTAATCTGTCTTTGCCGCTACCTTAAGGGACTGGTGGGCATTCACACCAAGGGCCCTCTGATCCTCAGGGCTTCCCAGGGTCCTACAGTTCATTATATATTCCCTTGTCTTGTTTGTCCCTTATGTTTAACTAGGTAGAATCAACCCATCTATATCCTCCTGTAAGCTAAGGCTATCCTCCTTACTATTTATCACCCAACTTAATTTTGCATCATCTAAGTGCATTGTTTGATTTTAGTTAGTTGATATAAAGCTAAGCTGACAATGCCAGGAGATCTCAGACCCGTGGCATGTGCCTCTTGCTTGATGTGGGAGCTCAGGAACATGGCTGATGGCCCTGATTCTTACACTTGCAAGAAGTGTGTCCAATTACAGCTCTTGTTTGACTGCATGATGGCTCTGGAGCTGCAGATGGACTCACTGTGGAGCATACATGATGTTAAGGTGGTCATGGCACCTTGGCAGGCACTGCTGTTCAGAAGGGCGGGAAAAAGACTAGTAGGGCCATAACCATAGAGGATTCTATTGTGAGGGGAGTAGATAGATGGTTCTGTGGACAAGAACAAGACTCCTGGATGGTATCTGGCCTCCTAGGTGTTCGGGTCAGGGATGTCACTGATCGGCTGCAGAACATTCTAAATGGGGAGGGCAAACAGCCAGTTGTCTTGGTGCATATAGACACCAACGATATCAGTAAAAAAACAAGATGAGGTCCTGAAAGAAAAGTTCAGGGAGCTAGGAGAGAAGTTAAAGAGGAGGACCTCAAAGGTAGTGATCTTGGGATTACGACCAGTGCCGCGTGCTAGCCAGTGTAGAAATGAAAATAATAGGCACGATGAACATGTGGCTTGAGAGATGGTGTCGGAGGGAAGGGTTCACATTTGTTGGACATTGGGACTGGTTCTGGAGAAGGTGGGACTATTACAAAATGGATGGTCCACATCTGAACCAGACTGGAACCAATGTCCTTGGGGAAGTTTTTGCTACTGCTTTTGGGGAGGTTTTAAACTAATGTGCCAGGGACTGGGAACCAGAAGAGAAAACAAGTAGGCAGCGAGGTAGAGACTGGAGACTGTAAAAATCATGTAGATAGCATTAATAAAGGGAAGAGTAGGCAGAGAGCGAATAAGCGCAAAAATGGCCTGAAATGCATCTACTTTAATGCAAGGATTATAGTAGGTAAGGCAGATGAACTTAGGGTTTGGATTGGTGCCTGGGAGTATAACGTTATTGCAATCACAGAGACTTGGTTGAAGGAAGGGCATGATGATTGGCAACTAAATGTTCCAGGATATAGACGCTTCAGTAAAGACAGGGGGGGAGTGAAAGGCAAGGAAGGAGTTGCATTGCTGGTCAGGGATGATATCACGGCTGTGCTAAAGGAAGACACTATGGAGGGTTTGAGCAGTGAGGTCTTATGGGTGGAGCTGAGAAATAAGAAGGATGCAGTTACATTGTTGGTGCTGTACTACAGGCCTCCCAACAGTGAGGGTGAGGTAGAAGAACAAATAGGTAAACAGGTTATGGAAAGATGTAGAGGCATTAGGGTAGTGGTGATTGGAGATTTTAATTTTCCCAACATTGACTGGGGTACCTCTTAGCGTCAGAGGTCTGGATGGGGTAGAATTTGTAGGAAGCGTCCAGGAGAGTTTTCTAGAGCAGTATGTCATCAGTCCGACAAGGGAAGGGGCCATATTGGACCTGGTACTGGGGAACTAGCCAGGACAGGTGGTAGAAGTTGCGGTGGGGGATTTCTTTGGGAACAGTGACTAGTTTTAGAATACTCATAGGCAAAGATGAGAGTGGTGCTAAGGGAAGAATACTAAACTGGGCCAGGGCCAATTATATCAAAATTAGGCAGGCACTGGGAAATGTGGATTGGACACAACTATTTGAAGGGAAGTCCACATTTGATATGTGGGAGACTTTCAAAGATAGTTTAAAGATGGTACAGGATAGGCATGTCCCGTTGAAGACAAAGGATAGGAAAGGCAAGATTCATGAACTGTGGATGACAGGATAAATTGTACGACTAGCCAAGAGGAAAAGGGAAGCGTACATAAGGTCTAGGCAGCTAAGAACAGAACGGACCCTGGAGGAATACCGGAAGAGTAGGACAAGTCTTAAACAAGGAAGAAAGAAAGAATGCATAAGGGACTGTCAAAGAATACAGGAGAATATAAATAGACTGGAGAGTTGGGTGGAAAAGTGGCAGATGGATTTCAGTCCAGACAAACTGTTCCTTAAACAGTCTCCACACGTCTATAGTGCCTTTACCATGAAACAATTGCTCCCAATTCATGCTTCCTAACTCATGTCTAATCACATCATAGCTTCCTCTTCCCCAATTAAATATCCCCCCATTTTGCCTAATCCTCTCCTTCTCCATAGCTACGTAGAATGTGAGGCAGTTGTGGTCACTATCACCAAAATGCTCTCCCACCACAAGATCTGATACCTGCCCCGGCTCGTTTCCGAGCACCAAGTTTGGAATGGCCTCTCCCCTCATCGGCCTGTCAACGTACTGAGTTAGGAAACCCTCCTGAACACACCTTACAAAAACACTTCCATTCAAATCTTCTGCTTGAAGGAGGTTCAAATCATTATTGGGAAAGTTAAAGTCACCCATTACAACAACCCACTACGTCCACACTTTTCCAAAATCTGTTGACCTGTGCTTTCTTCCATCTCCCTGCTGCTATTGGGGGGCCTGTAGTAAACCCCTAACGAAGTGACTGCTCCCTTGCTGTTCCTAATTTCCATCCATACTGACTCGGTAGGCAGATCTTCCTCGACAATGGAAGCTTCTGTAGCTGTGATACCCTCTCTGATTAGTAGTGCTACACCCCCTCCTCTTTCCCCCCGTCCCTATTCTTTTTAAATGCTCTAAACCCAGGAACATCCAGCAACCATTCCTGCCCCCGAGAAACCCATGTCTCTGTTATGGCCACAACATCATAGCACTAGGTATTGATCCATGCTCTAAGTTCGTCACTTTTATTCCTGATACTCCTTGCGTTAAAGCAAACACACTTTAACTGATCCCTTGCTTCTTTCCCAGGAAAATCCTTCCCACTAGCTGGTCTACCTCTTGCTGTTACCTCATCTGCATCAACTCTCATCCCTGGTGTACAGCTCAGGTTCTCATCCCCCTGCCATACTTGTTAAAACCCTCTCGAACTATTTGAGCAAACCTTCCACCCAGGACATTGGTCCCCTTCCAGTTCAGATGGAACCCGTCCTTCTTGTACAGGTCCCACCTTCCCCAGAAGGCATCCCAATTATCTACATATCTGAAGCCCTCCCTCCTACACCAGCCGTGCAGCCACGTGTTAAGCTGTGCCCGATCCCTGTTCCTTGCCTCGCTATCTCGTGGCACCGGTAGTAAACTAGAGAACACTACTGTTTGTCCTGCTTTGCAACTTTCAACTGCTCCTCCCCCAAGTCCCTCCTCCCTACCTTTTATCTTAGCCTGCTTGGCACACTTTCCTCATTCCTGAAGAAGGGCTCATGCCCGAAACGTCGATTCTCCTGCTCCTTGGATGCTGCCTGACCTGCTGCGCTTTTCCAGCAACACATTTCCAGCTCTGATCTCCAGCATCTGCAGCCCTCACTTTCTCCTAAATAGTATGCTTGCCTTCATTGGACAGGGTATTGAGTATAAGAGCTGACAAGTCATGTTAAAATTGTACAAGACATTGGTTCAGCTGCATTTAGAATACTGTGCACAGTTCTGGTCACCACATTACCAAAAGGATGTGGGTCCTTTGGAGATGGTGCAGAGAAAGTTTACGAGGATGTTGCCTGGTATGGAAGGTGCTAGCTATGGAGAGAGGTTGAGTAAGTTAGGTTTATTTTCATTAGAAAAAAGGAGATTGAGAGGGGGATCTGATTGAGGTTTACAGAATCATAAAGGGTATAGACAGGGTTGGGTAGAGACAAGCTTTTCCCAGTGTGAAGGATTCAATAACATGAGGTCACACTTTCAAAGTGAGAGGTGGAAAGTTTAAGGGGATATACACGGCAAGTACTTCACACAGAAGGTGGTGGGTGTTTGGAACTCGTTGCCAGCAGAGGTGGTAGAGGCAGGCACAGTAGATTCATTTCAGATGTGTTTGGACAGATGCATGGTTAGGTGGGGAGTAGAGGGATACAGATGCTTAGGAATTGGGCGACAGGTTTAGACCGGCTTAGATTTGGATCGGCTCAGGCTTGGAGGGCCAAAGGGCCTGTTCCTGGGCGGTAAACATTCTTTGTTTTCTTTGTTCTTTTATCTGTGAATATACAAATCAATCCTCTGGTATTCAAATTTAAATTACTTATAAAACCAAAAACAGCTGGGACCCCAACACTGAGCCCTATGGGATCCCACTAGACACAGACTTCTAGTCGGTAAAACACCCTTAGCCATCACCCTCTGCCACTCAGCTAATTGTGGATCCAATTTGCCAAATTTTCTTGGATCCCAAGGGTTCTGACCTTCACTCTCCATCTCCTTTGGAAGATCTTATCAAAAGCCTTGCTCAAGTCCAAGTTGAGTACATCAAAAGCATTGCTGTCATCTACACACCTGGTCACTTCTTCAAAATATCAATCAAGCTGGTCAGATGTGACCTTCCCCTAACAATGACATGTGTTGCATTGGGCTGGACAAAATCAGAAGTCACACAGTACCAGGGGAATGGTCCAACAGGTTTATTTGAAATCACAAGCTTTCGGACCGTTACTCCATCAGATGAAATGGAGGAAAGTGAACACGCACAGAATTTATTGGCGGAAAGATCATTGTAAGATGCTTCCGGTAATTAAGAACGTCAAAAGACAGAACAAATGGTGTGAGTGGAGTGTCGTCAGTGGGAATAACATATCTTTGCATGTGATCAAAAGTGTCAAATGGTGTGAGTAATGTATCAACAGTTTACAGCAAGAGAAGGGATTATAGGCCATCCATTCACCTGATGAAGAGGCTGTGATTTCAAATAAACCTGTCTGACTATCACCTGGTGTCATGTGATGCTTGATTTTGTCTTTGTATAACAAAACATGCTGACTCTTCTAGGTTAATCTCTGCCTTACCAAGTGTGGGTTAATTCTGGCGGGCACTGTAATGATGCAGAGGTTACTAGCTGTCTCTAAGAAAATAAACCATTTGTGAGGCCTTAGCTGTTTTGAAAAATTGGAACAATGGAAAAAGTCTGGATGTGGCCAACTCTCACAGACCAGGACTTCAGTTGTTTTCAGTTTTTTTGATTTAGTTTTAAGCAAAGGTTTTTGGGGTTTCAAAAGGGTTGGCAGCTTCAGTGAAAGTCTCCTAACGTCTACTTTCTCTGGATTTTCTCTTGATGATTTTTTTCCCTCCTAGATTAGAGAACTGCATGTGAGAATTTGTGTCTGAATTTGCCTTTTTGGCAATGGGTGTGTTATGATATTGGAACAGTTAATTAGTAATAGGTACCAAAGAACAAAGAACAAAGAACATTACAGCACAGGAACAGGCCCTTCGGCCTCCTAACCTGTACTGATCTGGATCCTCTACCTAAACCTGTCACCTATTTTCTAAGGATCTGTATCCCTTTGTTCCCTACCTATTTATTTATCTGTCTAGATACATCTTAAGTGATGCTATCGTGCCCGCCTATACCACCTCTACTGACGATGCATTCCAGGCACCCACCACCTTCTGCATAAAGAACTTTCCACGCATATCTCCCTTAAACTTTTCCCCTCTCGCCTTGAACTCATGACCCCCAGTAACTGAGTCCCCCACTCTAGGAAGAGTTTTCTTGCTATCCACCCTTTCTATACCTCATGATTTTGTAGACTTCAATCAGGTCCCCCTCTCAACATCTGTCTTTCTAATGAAAATAATCCTAATCTACTGTCATAGCCAGCACCCTCCATACCAGGCGACATCCTGGTGAACTTCCTCTGCACCCTCTCCAAAGCATCCACAACCTTTTGGTAATGTGGTGACCAGAACTGATGGCAATACTCCAAATGTGGCTGACTCAAAGTCCTACACAACTGACATGACAATAATCATGACTTGCCAATTCTTGTACTCAATACCCCGTCCGATGAAGGAAAGCATACCATACATTTTTTGACCACTCTATCGACCTGCATTGCCACTTTTAGGGTACAATGGACCTGAACACCCAGATTCTCTGAAAATTAATTTTCCCCAGGGCTTTTCCATTTACTGTTTAGTTTGCCCTTGAGTTGAATCTTCCAAAATACATCACCTCGCATTTGCTGGGATTAAATTCCATCTGCCATTTCTCTGTCGAACTCTCCATATCTATTATTCAGTTAAGATTTGCAACAATTATGTCATTCAAAATTCCTCTTTCTTTTGTTTGTATTTTAACTATTGTGTTTAAATAAATTGTGTTTTGCTTAATGTTGAGTAGTTGACCAGTCCCATTGCATCTAAAACATGGCACTTCACATATACCTTTAAAATAAGAAAATGTGAGGGTTAAGGCTACCTTCCTGTCTGGTCCATCACAGGCACACATGTGACTCCAGACCCACAGCAATGAGGTTAACTTTAAACTGCACTCTGGATGATTAGACATGGGCAATAAATGCTAGCTTACAGAGTGACACCTTTATTACATGAATGAACAAACAAAAGCTATACATGGACCAATCATATTTCTGCTCCAAGGCCTTTTACCCAGCATCAGTTGTGTTAACCTCAAACAATTTATCTCTTCCAGAATCTGTGAAAGTGAATCCTGTGAACCAACCGATTTACATGATCCGTAAAGTGCACTCCTCCATCTTCCTCATTGGATACCAACCCAAAAATCGAGACTCTGTTCGATGGATCTATGTCAATTCCCAAACACGTAAAACAATTGTCCACTATTCACCATCCAGCATGCAGTTCAACCCTTATTACAAACACCGTGCAGAATTTGATGTCTTCACTGGATCTTTACTGTTGCACAATTTACAGGCTGCAGATAGTGGAATTTATGAAGTAATTTTAAATCCGATAGACACTCAGACACTTGAAAAAGGTGACCAACTTTCCTATGTGGAGCTGAATGTTCAAGGTAAAAAACCTAATAAAAGTTCACAAAATTACGAGAACAATGTAAACAACCAAAAAAAAAGGTTCTGTGTGCCGGATTGGTAAGTTAATGAGTTTTTGTTTACACTTTATTTTTCAGTAGTCTATTTGGGATTTTAGAATAGTAGGAATGGAGGTTAGGGCAGTTGAATGTTCCTCCTGCTGAATGTGAGAGGTAAGGCACACCACTCGTGTCCCTGCTGACTACATCTGCGGGAAGTGCATCCAACTCCAGCTCCTTGAAAACCGTGTCAGAGAACTGGAACTGGAGCTGGATGAATTTCAGATCATTTGGGAGGTGAAGGGAGTTATTGAGAGGAGCTAGAGGGAGTAGTCACACCTCAGGTACAAGAAGAAGGTAGACGGATTCCTGGTGAAGGGCTTATGCCCGAAACATTGATTCTCTTGCTCCTCGGACGCTGTGAACCTGCAGCATAGGTTAGTACCTTGGACTTCAATGCTGTGGCCATTTCGGACACAGGGACAGGAATGGTTGTTGCAGGTTCCGGGATTTAAATGTTTCAGTAAGAATAAAGAAGCTGGTAAAAGTGGAGGAGGTGTGGCATTATTACTCAAGGACAGTATTACAGTTGTTGAAAGGACGTTTGAGGACTCATCTACTGAGAAAGTATGCGCTGAGTTTAGAAACAGGAAAAAAGAAGTCACCTTTTTTTGGGAATTTTCTATAAGTCTCCGAATAGTTCCAGAGATGTGGAGGAAAGGATAACAAAGATAATTTTGGATAGGAGCGAGAGAAATAGGGTCATTGTTTTGGGGGACTTTTACTTTCCAAATGTTGACTGGAAATATGTTAGTTCAAATATTTTAGACGGGTCATTTTTTGTCCAATGTGTGCAGGAGGGTTTCTTGACACAGTATGTAGACAGGTAAGGTCACATTGGATTTGGTACTGGGTAATGAACCCAGCCAGATGTTAGATTTGGAGGTAGGTGAGCACTTTGGTGATAGTGACCACAATTCAGTTATATTTAGTTTAACAATGGAAAGGGATAGATATATACCACAGGGCAAGATTTGTAACTGAGGGAAAGGCAATTGTGATGCAATTTGGCAAGATTTAGGTGCTTAAGATGGCGAAGGAACTGCAAGGGATGGGCACAATTGAAATGTGGAGCTTATTTAAGGAAGAGCTACTGTGTGTCCTTGATAAGGATGTATATGTCAGGCAAGGAAGAAGTTGAACTAAACCACGGAGGGACCCGTGGTTTACAAAGGAGGTTAAATTTCTTGCCAAAAGGAAGATGAAGGCTTATGTTAAGATGAAGTGTGAAGGTTCAGTTAGGGTTACAAGGTAGCCAGGAAAGACCTAAAGAGAGAATGAAGAAGAGCCAGGAGGGAACATGAGAAGTTGTTGGCAGATAGGATCAAGGAAAACCTTAAAGCTTTCGATCAGTATATCAGGAATAAAAGAATGACGAGAGTGAGATTTGAGTCAATCAAGGACTGCAGTGGGAAGTTGTGCGTGGAGTCCAAGAATATAAGAGACACGCTAAATGAATATTTTTCATCAGTATTCACACTGGAAAAGGACAATGTGGTTGAAGAGAATACTGAGATACGGGCAACTAGACTGGACGGGATTGAGGTTCACAAGGAGGAGGTGTTCACAATTCTGAAAAGTGTGAAAATAGATAAGTCCCTTGGGCCAGATGGGATTTATCTTCAGATTCTCTGGGAAGCCAGGGAAGAGATTGCAGAGTCTTTGTTGTTGATATTTATGTCATCATTGTCTACAGGAATAGTGCCAGAAGACTGGAGGATAGCAAGTGTTGGTCCCTTGTTCAAGAAGGGGAGTAGAGACAACCCTGGTAATTATACATCAGTGAGCCTTACTGAGGTTGTGGGTAAAGTATTGGAAAAGGTTATAAGAGATAGGATTTATAATCATCTGTAAAGGAATAAATTGATTGGGGATGGTTTTGTGAATGGTGGTCATGCCTTACAAATCTTATTGATTTCTTCAAGAAGATGACCAAGCAGGTGGATGAGGGTAAAGCAGTTGGTGTGGTGTATATAGATTTCAGCAAGGCATTTGTTAAAGTTTCACTTGGTAGGCTATTGCACAAAGTATGGAGGCACGGGATTGAGGGTGATTTACTGGTTTGGATCAGAAATTGGCGAGCTAAAAGAAGTGGTAGTTGATGGGAAATGAGTCTGAATTAGAGTGGTGCTGGAAAAGCACAGCAGGTCAGGCAGCATCCAAGGAGCTCAGTTACCAGTGGTGTACTGCAAGGATCTGTTTTGGATCCACTGCTGTTTGTCATTTTTATAATTCACCTGGAAGAGGGTATAGAAGGGTGGGTTAGTAAATTTGCAGATTATACAAAGGTCGGTACAGTTGTGGACAGTGCCAAAGGATGTTGCAGATTACAGAGGGACATAGATAAGCTGCAGAACTGGGCTAAGTTGTGGCAAATGCAGTTTAATGTGGAAAAGTAAGAGGCGATTCACTTTGGAAGAAGCAACAGGAATGCAGAATATGGGGCTAATGGTAAGATTCTTGGAAGTGTACATGAGCAGCAAGAGTAAAAAGTGAGGACTGCAGATGCTGGAGATCAGAGCTGAAAATGTGTTGCTGGTTAAAGCGCAGCAGGTCAGGCAGCATCCAAGGAGCAGGAAATTCCTGTTCCTTGGATGCTGCCTAACCTGCTGTGCTTTAACCAGCAACACATGAGCAGCAAGATCCATGTATGTAAATCCCTAAAAGTTGCCACCCAGGTAGACAGGGTTGTTAAGAAGGCATCTGGTGTGTTAGCTTTTATTGGTAGAGGGTTTGAGTTTCGGAGCCACGAGATCATGCTGCAATTGTACAAAACTCTGGTGTGGCTAAACTTGGAATACTGCATACAGTTCTGGTCACCATATTATCGGAAGGATGTGGAAGCTTTGGACAGGGTTCAGGGGTGATTTACTGGGGTGTTGCCTGGTATGGAGGGAAGGTCTTATGAGGAAAGGCTGAGGGACTTGAGGCTGTTTTTGTTAGAGAGAAGAAGGTTGAGAGGAGATTTTATTGAGACATATAAGATTGTTAGAGGGTTAGATCGAGCGGACAGTGAGAGCCTTTTTCTTCAGATGGTGGTTGACGTAACATCAATGGCCAAAGGACCTGTGCAGTGCTGTAACGTTCTATGTTGGACAGAATGGATAGTCAGAGCTTTTCTCCCAGAGTAGAAATGTCATTACTAACGGACATAGGTTTAAGGTAAATGGGGGAAAGTTTACAGGAGATCTGTGTGGCAATTTTTTTCCACAGAAGATGGTAAGTGCCTGGAATGCACTGCCAGAGTATGTTATGGAAGCAGATACAAGAGCAACATTAAAGAGGCATCTGGATGAATTTATAAATAGGCAGGGGAACTGCACAAAGGCGAAGGTTTTTGGTTTAGAAAGGCATCATGATACATTACAGACTTGCTGAGTCAAATGGCCTGTTCCTGCACTTTCCTGTTTTTTTGTTCTACTAGTTTGCAGGTACAGCGCAGGAAGTAGAGCGCACCTCAACAGGGTATTAACAGAGAGACATAGGATCATGAACAGAGAGAGAAGAGAGAGAGAAAAGATCAGGAACACAGAGATGGGGGGGGAGAGAGAGAGAGAGAGGATCAGGACAAAGAGAGAGAGAGAGAAAACAGACTGACTGTGAATCAGGAACACAGAGAGAGAGAGAGATAGACAGACAGACTGAGAATCAGAACGCACACACACACAGAAACTGAGAATCAGGAACACAGAGAGAGAGAGAGAGACTGACTGTGAATCAGGAACACAGAGAGAGAGAGAGAGAGACAGATAGAAGATCAGGAACGCAGAGAGAGAGAGAGAGAGAGAGAATCAGGAACAGAGAGAGAGAGAGACTGACTGTGAATCAGGAACACAGAGAGAGAGAGAGAGACAGATAGAAGATCAGGAACGCAGAGAGAGAGAGAGAGAGAGACTGAGAATCAGGAACAGAGAGAGAAAGAGTGAGAGAGAGAAAGAGAGAGAAAGGTTAAGGATCAGGAACACAGAGGGAGAGAGAGAGAGAGAGAGAGAGAGAGAGACGGAGATGACAGATCAGAAACAACGAGACAGACTGAGGGTCAGGAACTGAGAGAGAGAGAGGGGATCAGGAACACAGAGAGTGTGTGTGAGAGAGAGAGAGAACTGAGCATCAAGACAAGAGAGACGGTCTGAGCATCAGTTCCTTCGGGATGTAGGTTTACTCGCTGAGCTGGAAGGTTCATTTTCAGATGTTTTGTCACCATACTAGGTAACATCTTCAGTGAGCCTCCGGGCGAAGCACCGCTGATGTTTCCTGCTTTCTATTTATATGCTTGGGTTTCTTTGGGTTGGTGATGTCATTTCCTGTTCATTTCCATGTCAGTTCCTTCTCTCTATTTCAGAAAGGCTGCTCTGATATTTGAACTATCACCTTCTCCATGAAAGGAAAGATCCTTTTGACATCAGCCCAACTAAGTCTCCTCAGGATCTTATGTTTCAATTAAGTCACCTCTAACTTTTGTAAACTCTACATGATCCAGGCTTACCCCATCTAGCCTTTTCTCACAAGACAATCATTCATTCCAGGAATTAGTCTGGAAAACCTGCGTTGAATTGCTTCTGCTTCTTCCACATTAGCATCCTTCCTTAAGTATGATGACCAGCCTGTCTACAGTACTCCAGATATGGTCTCCCCACTGCTCCACATAACCGAAACAGCATCTTCCTATTCTCATTATCAATCCCCCCCTCTCCCCCACATTCTCTGAGCTTTCCTCATTACTTCTGTCTGTCCACACTAACTTGTTATTCATGAACTCAGACTTATAGATCCCTCTGCATCTTAGAGCTTTGCAACCTTTCACCATTTATATAATGTGCTTCTTTCTATACTTTCTGCCAGTAGTTTCATATTTTCCCAAATTGTACTCCATTTCCCAGATATTTTCCAACTTCTGATCCTATTGATATCCCTTTGTAGGTTCCTTATACCGTATTCACAACTCACTTTCCGACCTGTAACTGTGACACCAGTAAATTTAACTATCATACTTTCAATCACTTGATCCAGATCATTTGTATAAATTTTAGAATTGAAGCCCCAGCTTGGATCTCTGTGGCACATCACTTGTAACATCCTGCAAACCTGAAAAAGCCTCATTGCTTCCTACTCTTTATTTCCTGTAAGCCAGACCATCCTTACCCTCTACACCACAAGTTTGGTTTTCCACAATAATCTTATCAAATTCCTTTTGGAAATCTAAATGGCAATGTATCCACTGGTTTCATTTGATCGAGGTAATTAGTTAACCGTGACTTACCTTTGACAAAGGCACACTGGGTCTGCCTGGTTATGGTGAAGTTATCCAAGTGCTCTGTTATCATGTCTTTAATAATAGTTTGTAACATTTCCCCTACGACAGATGTTAAGCTAACTAGCCTATCATTTCCTGCTTTGTCTCCATCCCTTTTTGAATAAGAAGTTGCATTTGCTAGTTTCCAATCTAAAAGAACTTTTCCTGAGTCTGATGAGTTTTGGAAAATTAAACCAGTGTGTGAACTATCTTACGGGCCAGTTCTTTCAAGCTGTGAGGGGACTCAACAAACTGTCAACTTAAAAGTTTCAAAAATTTATTTTGACATAGACATGGAAAAAGACTTATAGGTGGCTCAGTGTAAAATATTTACTGGGAATTTGAAGATGAAATGATTCCAAAGATAAGAAGGACTGCTTGAATGAACAATTGTATTTGTGAAAGGAAATGTGTTGGCATTTTAAAATAAAGATATAATTGCTCACAAAAAAACCCCCCAAAGATCTGCAGATGCTGGAAATCAAAAACAAAAACTAGACGAGAACGTTAACTGTGCTCTCTCTCTCCACAGAGGCTGCCAGACCTGCTGAGCTTTTCCAGCAATTTCTGTTTTTGTTTATAATTGCAGGCAATTGAGGTGAGGCTTTTTTTGTCATTTGAAAACAATGCTCACGAAGTGAATGTGTGTATGATGTGACCAAACCATGAAGGCTACAGATCTCAGAAAGGCTGAACTCACTGATTTACTCACACACATCAACATCCTTGTTTAAGGTCATTTGTTAGACAGAAAGTAGTCACATACACAAAGAATACACTGCAGTGAAAGGTCCAAAACCCCACTTAAAGGATTCCTCAGAAATGGCATGAAGACTCCAACACAGCTTCACATCGTCATATGGTGGAGCAGAAGGTTGTTTCGTCCATTGTGTTCTAATTTGCAAATATCAGCTATTGCCACTGGGAATGGCGAGTCAGTGACAGGAAAATGGGGAGAACTCCAATGAGCTCCAGAGCTCCATCAGGTCCCAATGCTCAAGTGCATTCTGCCTGGATTGTGGTTGGACCTACTCCTTGAAAACTGGCCATCAGATGAGGGACCTATGTAAAATCC
>NC_083435.1:277500-290000 GCF_020745735.1 Hemiscyllium ocellatum | reverse complement strand
ATGTGTTGCTGGTTAAAGCACAGCAGGTCAGGCAGCATCCAAGGAACAGGAAATTCGACGTTTCGGGCCAGAGCCCTTATTGGTAGCATTGGCCCATTTACAACAGCCTTGTCCACTGCTTGAATAACACAGCAGCATAAAAATGACAGTCAATAGGTTTTATGAACTTACTTTTAAATGGATGGCAATTCCTTCTACAGTCCCTAGTTTTAAATGTACTGTCTGAGAGTGTGGGGGAGGCAGGGTCACTCGAGGGGTTAGGGTCTGGAGTGTACTGTCTGAGAGTGTGGGGGAGGCAGGGTCACTCGAGGGGTTAGGGTCTGGAGTGTACTGTCTGAGAGTGTGGGGGAGGCAGGGTCACTCGAGGGGTTAGGGTCTGGAGTGTACTGTCTGAGAGTGTGGGGGAGGCAGGGTCACTCGAGTGGTTAGGGTCTGGAATGTACTGTCTGAGAGTGTGGGGGAGGCAGGGTCACTCGAGGGGTTAGGGTCTGGAGTGTACTGTTTGAGAGTGTGGGAGAGGCAGGGTCACTCGAGTCACTGTCAGCAAGGAACGGGAGCATGTTTAAGGGGTAACGTGTCTCAATTTCATTGCACAGTATGTTGTTCTAACTGAAAGCTTTACGTGTAATAAACTATAATAGAAATGCCTGATGAAGGGCTTTTGCCTGAAATTTTCCTGCTCCTCAGATGCTGCCTGACCTGTTGTGCTTTTCCAGCATCACACTGTTGACTCTAATCTCCAGCATCTGCAGTCCTCATTTTCGCCTGTACTAGAGATGCAATGTGCTTGGAATAATCTGGCAGAAACTGAGCTAAATTGTCCATTCTGTGCTTGCTTTGCTAGGATTTGTATTGGGATACAAGATTGCTGCAGTCATTGGGTGCATCCACTATTTCACAAAGACAGTTTACATCGCGATCCTATTCCTGCAAAGTCAGACTATACCGAGACCATTTCTGACCAATTACTGTAAGTTCAGAGATATTTTTGTAGATGTGGTTATAACAGTGGGTTGTCTTCCTCAGCTCTAGCTGAAAGATCGGTTCTGAGAGGGTTAAAAACAGAAAACTCTGCAGCTACAGCATTGTTCATAAACAGACTGCTGGGCTTGGGTTTCTCTTTGGAAACTGCTTTAAACGATGAGGCAGCCTCAGGAGTAGCCCTTTTCACCCAGGTTCAATATTAACAGTCCAGTCTCATCCATAAGGGGTGGGGCTGCATGTTGTGAAGTTTGTGAATGACACACTACTTTGGAAGAATTGTCTCCTTGGAGGAGAATAAAGAAAGGCATCCTGGGATCTGGCTGCATGATGCTGTGGGCAAATAGCAGATGAAATCCGAGCAGTGTGAAGCGATTTATTTTATTAGATTGTATAACACTGACCCAATTAAGAAATATCTCCAGAGAATTGCCATGTGCATCTGCCTGATTCCCTTGAACCAAGTGCCCCAATGTTGGTTGATACAGAACAGACATTCTGGTGTATAAACAACAAGCAACCTATAAAGATAGGACAACAAAATGAGTCAATAGTCCAGTTCCATTCTGCAAACTTCACCTGGCGCTCACAGCCTCGTAGTGAATATCCAACTTCAAGGTGACATGTCCCACCATCTCGGCTAAAGTCATTAGGAAAATAGGGAATACAGACTTTAGATCAATTACAGCTGGAATATTGTGAACAGCTTGGGGCCCCTAATCCAAGGTAAGATATTCTGACATTGGTGGCATTGCAGTGAAGGTTCATGAGGCTGATATACAGGATAAAGAGGGACTGAGTAGAGATTGAGTAGACTGGACCTGTACCCATCGGAGTTTAGATGACTTAGAGGCAACTTCATTAAAACATACAAGATTCTTAGGGGAACTGAACAGGGAAGATGTGGAGAGATTGTATCCCCTTGTGGGAGAGTTTAGAACCTCTCTGAGAGCTGACTCTGAGAAAGCTCAATCAGTGTCAAGGACTCTCCCCATATAAATAATAAGTAACTCGGTGATGGTGTTGCAGTAACTCTGTGGAATTATTTCACATATCATTTGCAAATTTATTGATTTTGCCCTCAACACCCATCTCTGAATCATTGAAATAAATCAGAAAACGCAGTAGTCCCATAACACCCCCAGGAACAGTATATGGACACTCACAGCGATACTGGGAATGTATTAATAGCAGAAGATGTCTTCAGATCCATAAACATCTAGGTTATGAGCCCAGCACACTCCCGCTGCACCACACTGTTTCCAAATACCTCAATAATATTCCACTCTGAAATGTAAAATAGTATGCAGCAGTAACACAAACTAGGTCAATCGCAGGGAAAGGGATGAAAAATATTGGCTTGAAGCAATTGGCATTGATCTTAAAGTAGTGGGCGGTGACTTCATCTTCTGTGCAATTGTTTACTTAACATGGTCTTTACTTACTTTCATTTAATTTGCAGATAAAGGAACAGCATTCCTTGGATGTGAATTTCTGGTTTTGCTGATTGATGTTCTCCTGATTTTCAAATCAAAGCAGAATAGTGAGTATTTCAAGAGAAAAGTAACCGTAAAATCCCCAAGATGAATATTTTCAGTTTCTTTATTCAAAGGAGTTGCCTTACTCCCTTAATTCTGTTCTGTTCAAATCAAGATATAAATATTGTGTCGACACAGAAACCATACTCTCAAAATATACTCAGGGAATCTGATGGCACAGGGACGTAAAGTGAATAGCTCGGTTTTGTTTAGCTGGCCGTTGACAGTTTTTGCATAATACTTGAGATACATTGGTGAAAGAGTATTGTGCAGGTGCCAACCCTGTCTGAAACATGGGATCTCGCCATCTGAGCCGATGCAGCAACATCCAGCTGTATTCAGCCTTTATCCTGATAGGTCTGCATAAATAGATGGGATCCATTTGCTGTTAACAGGAGAGCTGACAGGATGACCACCTTCAGCTACATGTGTATTCAATAGCTATTTTTGGAAATGCCTGGTGACAAGGCAGAGAGGGCCAGTGCAGAGGCCAGTAAGGTAGAGATCATTTGATTGATCCTGGAATTCTCACTGACTTAATAGATTAAGTCTAACAACATAGTGACTGCTCTGAAGAAAGGTAATTGAACCTGAAACATTAACCCTGCTTCCTCTCTACAGATGCTACCAAACCTGCTGAACATTTCCAGTAGTTTCTGTTTTTGTTTCTGGACCATATCACCAGTTAGTTTTGTGGTTGCTGTCTTGGCTCAGGAAAAGAAAGCAATGGTCTTGATTTTGTCAGTTTAAAATCTCAAATTGATTTTCAAGCAACTGTGTTTTTGTTTTGGTGATATACAATATATTTGACACCAAGTGGTGAATATACAAATCATCACAACAACTTTGGCAGGTACTGAAATCACATTGGACATGGCAGACGCTTATCTTCCCAGGACAGAGGGATGCTCTTTGAGTATTTGACAGAACGGTGAAGGAAAGGCCAAATACAAAAAAAATCTGTTGACATGTTAGATTGTTCCACAGAGCTAGGGACCTTCTCACTCACAACCCTTATTAATCGGGTAATTTTAAATAATTGATATAAAAATGGATGAAACTGATTCTTGTTTTGTTCTTTCATGGGATTTTGATGTGACTGTTAAGGGGTTGCCATGTCACTTCAGAGAGTATCTAAAAGTTAATCCATTGCCATGGATTTGGAGTAATATAAAGCCAGACTGGGTCAGGATAGCAACTTTCCTTAACTATCAACAATAGTTGACATGGTCTCAATTACCGAGACTAGGCCAATATTCCAAATTTTATGAAATTTCACGAGTTGCCGAGGTAAAACTTGAACCAGTGTCCTCTCATCATTCACATAAAAGCCACATAAAACGGCTGCTGGAAATCTGAAACTAAGGCAGAGATTGCTGGAGGAACTCGGCAGGTCTGACAGTTTCTGTGGAGTTAATGTTTCAAGCCAGGTAGAACTCTTCCTCAAAACTGACAGGTGTTGAAAAGTCATGTATTTTTTTAACTAATTTTGACAGAGGCAGACGAAGAGCAAGGGGCAGATGGTCCAGAGAGTCTGTGCAAAAGTTAAAGGGTTTGTTAATTGTCGAGAAAGAGAATAAGAGATCTAAAGTTGTTCTGAATTAAGATGAAAGGGAGAGACCGACTGAGAGCAATAAAAATAAGTAACAAAATAAAGCTGCAATGACGTGGGAAGAGGTGGAAGGGCATAAAGTGTTAGTAAGTTAGAGGACAGACCAAAAGAATTCAGGCTTTGAAGTTATGGAATTCAAAATTGAATCCGAGATACCATAAAGTGCCGAAATGGAAAATGAGCTGTTGTTCCTCGAGGGTCAGGCTAAGGATGGGAATGTTAGGATGGGAATGTTAGGATGGGAATGTTAGGATGGGAACAAGGTGGTGTATTGAAAGATAAAACCGATAGAAAGTCAGGGTCTTTCACAGGACATCTGGTGTCGGGAGTTTCCCAATTTGGTTTTTTTTTAAAACGTATTCACTTTTGTGGGATGTGGGTGTCACTGGCTGGGCCCAACATTTGTTTCCCCTCCCTAGTTGGGCCCAACATTTGTTTCCCGTCCCTAGTTGGGCCCAACATTTGTTTCCCCTGCCTAGCTGGGCCCAACATTTGTTTCCCCTCCCTAGGTGCCCCTTAAGAAGGTGGTGGTGAGCTGCCTTCTTGAACTGAGACAGTCTACTTGCTATGGATTGACCCACAATGACCTTAGGGAGGGAATTCCAGGGTTTTAACCCAGCTATGAAGGAACAGTATCTTGTAGTTGGTATACAGGCTTTCAGGAGTCAGGAGGTGAGTTACTTACCACAGTAGACCTGGCCTCTGACTTGCTCTTTCTTGTAATCACTGTGTTTATTTGGTGAGTCACGTTAACTTTCTGATCAAGATAACTCCCAGGATGTTGATAATAGGCGATTCAGTGATGGTAATACCATTGAATGTCAAGGGGCAGGGGGGGCTTAGATTGTATCGTGTTGGTGATGATCATAGCCTAGCATTGAGTGGCATGAGTGTTACTTTCCACTTGTCAACTCTAACCTGGATATTGCCTAGATCTTGTTGCATTTGGACATGGACTGCTTCAGTATCTGAGGAGCCATAAATGGTGCTGAACATTTTGCAATCACCAATATTCAATCCCATTTCTGATGTTATGATGGAGATAAGGTCATTGCTGAAGCAGCTGAAGGTAGTTGGGCTGAGGATGTAACCTTGAAGTATTCCTGCAGAGATGTCTTGACACTGAGATGACTGACCTCCAATAACCACGACCATCTTCCTATGTGTCAGGTATGACCCTAGCCAGTGGAGTATTTGCCCCCTGATACCCATTGATTCCATCGCCAGACCATGGCAACACGAAGCCTGGAGGAAGAGTGACTCATCTTCAGCCTAGGAACCCTCCAGCCACAAGGGATGAATGTGGATTTCTCCAGATTCCTCATTTCCCCTTCCCCCACCTTCTCTCAGTCCCAGTCCTCAGACTCAGCACCGCCTTCTTGACCTGCAATCTTCTTCTCGACCTCTCCGCCCCCACCCCCTCTCTGGCTTTTCACCCTCACCTTAACCTCCTTCCACCTATCGCATTCCCAACGCCCCTCCCCCAAGTCCCTCCTCCCTACCTTTTATCTTAGCCTGCTTGGCACACCCTCCTCATTCCTGATGAAGGGCTTATGCCCGAAACGTCGATTCTCCTGCTCCTTTGATGCTGCCTGACTTGCTGCGCTTTTTCCAGTAACTCATTTTTAAATCCATTGATTCCAGTTTTGTTAGGGCTCCTTGATACCACACTTAGTCAAATGCAGCCTTGATGTCAAGGGCTGTCACTCTCCCCTCCCCTCTGGAATTTAGCTCTTTTGTTCATGTTTAAACCAAGGTTATGATGAGATCAGGAGCTGAGTGGCCCTGGTGGAACCCAAACTGTGCATCACTGAGGAAGTTATTACTGAGCAGGTGCTGCTTGATAGAATTGTTGAAGACCTCCTTCAACACTTTATTGATGATCAAGAGGAGACCAATGGGGCAGTAATTGGCCGGGTTGGATTTGTCCTGTTTTTTATGTATGGGACACACCTGGCACTTTTCTACATTGCTAGGTAGATATCAGTGTGAGAGAAAGTGAGGACTCAGATGCTGAATCGAGAGTGTGTTGCTGGAAAAGCACAGCAGGTCAGGCAGCATCTGAGGAGCAGGAATGATGAAGAGCTTATGCCCAAAATGATAATTCTGTTGACTGTCTGTGCTTTTCCAGTGCCTCACTCTTGACTTAGATATCAGTGTTGTAACTGTACTGGGACAGATTGGCTCAGGGATCAATAAGTCCTGGAGCACAAGTCTTCAGTACTATTGCTGGGATATTGTCAGGGCCCATTACCTTTGCAGTATGCAGTGTCTCCAACCATTTCTTGATATCACATGGAGTGAATTGAATTGGCTGAAGATTGGTATCTGTAATGCTGGTGCCCAATAGAGGAGGCCAAGATGAATTATTGACTCAGCACTTCTGGCTGAAGTTTGCTGTGAAAGTTCCAGCCTTATCTTTTGCACTGATGTACTGGACTCTTCCATCATTGAGGATGGGAATATTTGTGGAATCTCTTCCCCAAGTGAGTTGTTTAATCATCCACCACCATTCACGACTGGATGTGGCAGGATTGCAGAGCTTTGATCTGATCTGTTGATTGTGAGATTGCTTAGCTCTGTCTATTACTTGCTGCTTATGCTGTTTGATATGCAAGTAATCCTGGTTGGTGGCTTCAACAGGTTGAGACTTCATCTTCAGATAAGCCTGGTGCTGCTCCTGGCATGCCCTCCTGCACTCTCCAAGAACCAGGGTTGATCTTGTGGCTCGATGGTAAAGGTTGAGTGGGGGATATGCCAGGCCAAGAGGTTACAGGTTGTGTTGGAGTACAATTCTGCTGCTGTTGATGACACTCAGTGTCTCATGGATGCCCAGTTTTGAGATGCTAGATCTGTACAAAGTCTGTCCTATTTAGCACAGTGACAGCGCCACACAACATGATGGAAGTTATTCTCAATGTGAAGGCAGGTCTTCATCTCCACAAGGACTATGCGGTGGTCTCTCTTACCAATACTGTCATAGACAGATGTATTGTAGCTGGCAGATTGGTAAGGATGAGGTCAAGTATGTTTTTCCCTCTTGTTGGTTCCCTCACCATCTGCCACAGACCTAGTCTAGCAGTTATGTCCTTTATGAACCAACCAACTCCATCAGTAGTATTGTTGTTGAGCCACTCTTGGTCGTGGATATTGAATCCCCAACCAGAGTACAATTTGTGCTCTTTCCATCCTCAGTGCTTCCTCTCAGCGTTGTTGAAATGGAGGAGCACCGATTCATCAGCTGAGGGAGGACAGTACATAGTAATCAGCAGGAGGTATCCTTGCCACGAGACTTCATGGGGTCCAGAGTTAATGTTGAGGACTCACAGGACCACTGCCTCTCAGTGGTATCCCACTGTGCCTCCATCTCTGCCAGTGGACAGAACATATCCAGAGATGCTGATGTCTGGGACATTGTCTGTAAGGTATGATTTCATGAGTGTATGACTAGGAGAAAGTGAGGACTGCAGATGCTGGAGATCAGAGCTGAAAAATGTGTTGCTGGAAAAGTGCAGCAGGTCAGGCAGCATCCAAGGAACAGGAGAATCATCGTTTCGGGCATAAGCCCTTCTTCAGGAATCACAGTATGACTATGTCTGTGCGACAGCTGTCCTGGTTTTGGTACTTGCCCCCACATGTTAGTGAAGAGGACCTTGCAGGGTCGACAGGGAGGTTTCTGCTGGTGTCCTTCCGCTGACTACATCGATGCTGGATGATCCACCTGGTTTCATTTCTTTGAGCCTTTATAGCGATCGGTACAACTGAATGGCTTGCTAGGTCACTTCAGAGGACAACTGAGAGTGGGTTTGGAGTCACATGTAGGCCAGACCAGGTGACAATGCCAGTTTCCTTCCTTGGATGACACGAGTGAACAGGTGGGTTTTACCAACAATTGATAATGGATTCATGGTCATCATTAGACTCTAAATTCCAGATTTTTATTGAATTCAAATTCTATCATCTGCTGTGAGTTTTGAACCTGGGTCCCCAGAACATTATCAAAGTCTCTGGATTAATAGTCTAGCAATAGTACCACTAGGCCATCGCCTTCCCGGCCTGTCCCCTTGGGGACTTTCCAGAGCTAGTATGAGGGAGATTCCTGATCTAGTGTTGGGAAATGACTGATCTGCTGTTGAGCAGTTTCCATTTCTGATTTTGGAAACTTTCCTGATCTGGTGTTGTGTTTTGTGCTGGAAGGTTCCAGATATAGTTTTGAATGAACCTGACTTGGCAACAGAAGGTGTTTCTTTATGTTTTCTTGTGGAGACTTTCCCTGACAGTATTTTCAATCTGGTTTTGAGAAATTTCTGATCTGGTGCTGAGCAGTTTCCTGGTCTGGTATTGAGGAGAGTTTTCTGATCCGGTGTCAGGACAGTTCCTCGATGCCCGGTGGATGTCCGTGAATGGTGATTATTTGAAAGGTTCTTCACATGGTCATTGTTCTTGCACAGTAAAGTTGTAACGTTTTTTCCAGCCTCAATCCACTCTCTTTCAATCTGTGTTTTATCATGCGGCACGGTGGCACAGTGGTTAGCACTGCTGCCTCACAGCGCCTGTAGACCCGGGTTCAATTCCCGACTCAGGCGACTGACTGTGTGGAGTTTGCATGTTCTCCCCGTGTCTGCGTGGGTTTCCTCCGGGTGCTCCGGTTTCCTCCCACAGTCCAAAGATGTGCGGGTCAGGTGAATTGGCGAAGCTAAATTGCCCGTAGTGTTAGGTAAGGGGTAATATGTAGGGGTATGGGTGGGTTGCGCTTCGGCGGGTCGGTGTGGACTTGTTGGGCCGAAGGGCCTGTTTCCACACTGTAAGTAATCTAATCATGCAGGCCTTTGTGTGACCAAACCCATTCTCCCTCTTTTTACAGTGATAGTTTGTAAATTTTCATACCATGCTTTGGTTGTGAAGATTATCTTGTCTGTGACAGTATATGTTTCCAGCCTGGGATTATTTATCCTCTTCCACACCAAGCTCTGTAAGTATGTCACACTGACTCACGTTGAGACTGTTGTTAATTTTGATTCAAACACGGATTTATTTTATTGTAGGCACAAAGTTCATGTCTCAGTGTAGGATGTGGCCTTAACTCTCTGACCCCTGTTGAAATGTGGCTGAAAGAATATCAAGACCACAGGATTATAAAATGTAGGAGCAGAATTAGGCCATTCAGCCAATGAGTTCTGCTCCATCATTCATGGCTGATATGTTTCTCAACCCCATTCTTCTGCCTTCTCCCCGTAACCTTTGTTTCCCTTACTTCTTATTTTATCATCCTGACTTATAACCCATGTCCCCCTTCTCAGAAAACCATGTCCTTTTGAGAGGGTCATATTAAACAACACACAAAATTGTGTTATCACACTTGTACACCATTATCCACCTTCACCCCGAACCTCATAACGGCCTTCTCAATCTTCACATTCCTCCCCTACCCCCACCCCCCTCTTCCCTACCCCCACCCCCCTCCCCTCTCCCCACCCCCCCTGCCCCTCTCCCATGCCCCATCCCCCATCCCCCTCTCCCCTGCCCACATCCCCCTCTCCCCTGCCCCATCCCCCTCTCCCCTGCCCCCACCCCCCTCTCCCCTGCCCCCATGAGCACCCTCCCCTGCCCTATACCCGTTTATGCTGAAACCGTGGTCCAAGTTTAGACCTCCCTATCTGGATAATCCAACCCCATAATCATCCAAGATCTCTGCTTCTTTCTCTCTTACCCGACCGTCCCCACCTCCCCACGTTCCACCATAATGAGCCATGCCTTCAGCTGCTGGGTCCCAAGCTCTGGAATTCTCCTCCTCCTCCTCTCTGCTCCAATCTTTCTTCCAGAATATCCTGCAAATGTGCCCTTTCGATGAAGATTTGCATTGCCCAACCTTGTTTCCTCTTATGCAGTTCCCCATTTCAATCCCGGTTCAGAATTCTGCTATGAAATGCCTGTAAAGATTTAATGACATGAATGGTACTGTAGAGCTGTCGATTGTTGGTGAATGCTGAATGACTAGACTTGATAATGTTTCAGAAAATGACTTTTCTTGTCAGAGTTTTGTTTTGAAAGTTCCCCTTGAGTTTTCAGAACTGATATCTGTGCTGGTGGTTTTAGCCCTCAGCTAATAATTCTTGGTCAATCACCTTCCTTCTGCCTTCAGTGAAGCCACCTGTCAAGTTGAATTGTTACCAGCAACTATCCTTGATTTTTCAAAACTTTCCCAAAAATACTTGCTGTTCAGGTGAACCCTGCAGATAGTTTAGAACTTCCAAACCAGCCCTATTCCATCCAAGATCTCAGCTGGACCATCTCCACCCCATCTCTCCAACCACCACCACTACCATCTTGTCATAACTCAATAGCTTGGCACTTGGATCCCAATCCCCAGTCTAAAACTCATCCCCTAATCCCAGAACCCAGTTCCGATGCTCAGCCTTGTCCCAGCACCTGAACCCCATCTTCACCTGATCCAACTAATGTGGGATCTCAGTCCATGACCCCCAGTTATTGCTCTGAGCAGGAACTCAACACGATGTGCACTGAACTGGACCTGGGATTTCACTGACAAAGCTTCTAAGTTTATTGATAGTCATCTTACCATAACAATTTAACTGTGTAGAGACTACTGGTAGCCTGCAAGTTTGGGAAAATTTTAGCAACTAGCAAAAAATGATTTCAGAATTAGTAAAGAAGGAGAAATTAGAATTTAATATAAAAATAGCAAGAAGTATAGCAATATCAGAGATTAAAGACACTAGCCATATCAGAGATTAAAGACACTAGCCATATCAGAGATTAAAGACCATCTACAGAAGTATAGCCATATCAGAGATTAAAGACACTAGCCATATCAGAGATTAAAGACCATCTACAGAAGTATAGCAATAGTCAGTAAAAAGGCTCAATGAATGTACACAAAAGCAAAGTAACAACAGTGGGTTTTTGGGAGCGAACAGGCTGAGACTGGGGAGCTATGAAGAAGAAACCAGAAAGCAGGAAGACAACACAAAGTGATATTATCCCTGGATCAGTATTTCAGAAGCTCAGGCTACTGCTCTGGGAAAATACATTTGAATCACACCATTGTAAATGATTGAACTGGTGAATGTTATTGATATAAAACAAAACAGACCTGGAACATATATCCCTGGCTATAGTTTACAAATTGATAATGAAACTAAGTATCTGCAGCTTTTTCATTCTGCTGTCTCCAGACATTAGTGAAAACAAGAATCATGAGTTTCAGGAGATAAAGGATTTATAAGCAGCCTGCCCTCTCAATCATACTGTGAATTAGGGTTAGAATCCCTCCAATGTGAGAACGGGCCATTCGGCCCAACAAGTCCACACCAAACTTCCAAAGAATAACCCACTCAGACCCATTCCCCTACATTTAAGATCTGACTCATGCACCCAACCAACACATCCTTGAATACTTTGGATAATTTAACATGGCCAATTCACCTAATATGCACATCTTTGGATGTGGGAGGGAACCAAAGGAAACCCATGCAGACGTGGAAAGAATGTGCAAACTCCACACAGTCACCTGAGGCGGGAATCATACCTGGGTCCCTGGCACTGTGAGGCAGCAGTGCTAACCACTGAGCCACCGTGCTGCCCATTGTGATTAGGGGGAACTCCATTAGTTAGGAGCAACTCTGTTCAAACACTGATGGAATGAAATCTTTATATTTACAGCACACAGAAAACTAAGAAGTCATTTCCAATTGAAAGCTGTGAAAAGAATAAAAGAAAGCAAAAGTGAAGATGATGCTGGAAATAACAATTATTTTAAATAAAATGCAATGTTACAAGATAGAGTACCAAACAGAGTATTATATCAACTCCAGAATCTAGGAGCAAAACAAACACAGGGGAATGATAGGGAAAATTCAGCAAGTCTGGCAGCATCTTGGAGATAAAAATAGAGTTAATGTTTTGAGTCTGGCATGACTTTTCTTCAGAACTGAAAAGAGTTGGAAAGTTTTTTTGTATATATGTTTTATAGAGAATGGAGAAGAGCAAGGGGGCAGATAGTGTAATGGCCAGTGCAACAGCAAAAGGTGTCGTTAATGGTGGAGAAAGAGGAAAAGGATAAGTAAACTGGAGTGAATAGAAGGGAAGGTTATATTATACCAACGATCCACAGAAGGGTAAGGGAAGCTCACTAATAGAACGAACCGAATGACTTTTTATCATAATGCATGGAGAATCCAGAATAATGGATCAAATTGAGTTTACACGGACTTTGAACTAGTTAAAGGGCAGGGAGGGCTCAGGAGAGGTTTTTAAAATTTCAAGAATAGGTAATCAGGCAGAGAGTATGGAAAAAGTTAAGAATCTAACTGCAGGCACTGCAGATGAAGACCGCTGTGAGAAGGGGG